>NC_081269.1:10137500-10387689 GCF_030490865.1 Poecile atricapillus
TCCCTCCTGCAGCAGCTCAGGAATGCTCCTGGGCTCTCTTCAGAACCCTCCTGTGCTCGCTGTCACCGCTCCCTGCTGGGACATTCCCAAGCACCACACCCACCCAACCTTCCAGGACTCCCAGCCCAGCCCATCCCATCCCAGTCCCTCCGAACCCTTCAGGAGCTCCCCTCCCTCATCATGGCTTTTAATCCCTTTACATGTTCACAGGGATATTCGGGATTAGCTTTGTATTTCTTTTAAGCTCTTTGTGAAGATGGAATCATAGGAAGGTTGGGTTGGGTTGGAAGTGACCTGGGACACTGCCAGGGATCCAGGGGCAGCCCCAGCTGCTCTGGGCACCTGGGACAGGGCCTCCCCCTCCTCACAGGGAACATTTTCTTATCCTCTCTGACCTAAACTCCCCCTCTTTCAGTTTGAACCAAGTCATCTCTAAAGTTCTTTAAGAACAATTATTGACCTTGTGTGAATTCCTCCAACTGGGAAGGAGTGGAAAATCAAGAAGTGCTCCCTGATGACACTCAGGCCCCACTGTGACAATTCCCAGGAATATCCACGGTACATGAGTCACTTTTCCAAACTTTTTTAAGTTTTCTGTGCTTGACCAAAATCAGATTTATTAAGAACCTTTCCAAGTGAATGCTTGCAGAATAATTGACAAAAGAGGTGAGAGCAGCAATTAAAAAGCAGATAGAGTTGGGATTTTTAGCACTTCTTTTCTTTAATTTTACTTTTTACTAAGCTTGCCAGTGGGAATTTGTGCTGTGACTTCATAAAGCCAGTTCATGGCTCTTCCCTCTCCTCCTGTCCCTGTTCCCTGGCAGCAGAGCCCGATCCCCCAGCTGTCCCCTCCTGGCAGGGAGTTGTGCAGAGCCAGAATTTCCCCCTGATGCCCCTTTTCTCCAGGCTGCCTCAGTGGCACAGAGCACTGTCCCCAGAGCTCCTCCAGCAGGAGCTGGGGTTAATGGGGCCGGGCTGTTTCCAGGTCACCATGCCCAGGGTGGCTTTGGGATGTGCTCCCAGCACTGGGAGCTTTCTCCCCTGCAGGAAGGCAGTTCCTCACAAGGACAGCAGCAGTGTATTTATTTATAGTGGCCGTGTCCCAGCCCTGCCACAGGTGAGTGATGGTGGCTGGCTCTGGCTGGCTCAGTTATTTTGGGTTCTACAGCTCTGTTTGTCATTCCCAGCCGGGCTGGGGGGACAGGGAGGAGCTGCTGGCTGCATCCCATGGGTTTGAGGCTCAGGGCTGGGGATTGAAGCCCCTGGCAGGCAGCAGCAGCCCTGTAGCCACCGGCACTGCTGTGCCACAGCTCCGTGTCCTGAGTGCTGGACCAAGGGAACTGCCAGGAGAAGGATCCTGGACTGTAAATCTTTGGGAGCACAGTGCTGCTGCAAACTGTCCTTTCCCTGTGTCCCATGAAATCACACAGCATTCACTGTCCTACCCTGAGCCCTGATAAAAACAGAGATAAAGCTGAGGACAGAACTGTGCCTCTGCCCTGGGCGTGTCCTTCCCCTGGATGTGACATCCTGCAAATGACTTCAATGTTCAGAGGGAGCTGAGGAGAGCCTGGGCTTGGCCCTGACTGCAATACAGACATTTGAATTGGGATAAACTGTGAGGTGAGAGGTACAAGGTCTGTCATCCACATTGATACTGAAGATTTCATCGTCATAAAGAGTTCATTATCACATAATGGCATAATTGTATGACAGAAATCTCTTCAGGACCTGAGCCAGCTCACCTGTAGAGAAGGGGGATGTCTCTGCCCACGGGAGGAGAAAAGGTTTGGGGCTGGGATCCAAGAACACACCCAGAGGTGACACTGAGTGGAGATCCCCCTTTCCCCAAGGTGCTCCTGTCTCCCCCAGGAGATCCCCAGATCTCAGTGAGAACCACCGGGGCTCATCCTGGCTTCATTCCTGCCCAGAATTAAAGGCCTTTCAGTGGGATGGATGATACATTAAATATAGATGGGAGCTGAAAGAAATATTTGAATTGTATTTGAGGAGTTGAACTAAGAAAGGAAGCTCTTCTAGGGTGCAATTCACCTCATCCCAAGGTAACACCTAAATTAAACTCAAGGAATTCTCCCCAAAAGGCATTTCCTTCAGTGCACTAATTGGAAGTGAGTGACCCCCAGGGAGATCCTCCAGGACAGCTTAGAGCTGTCCCTTAGTGCCACATCCCATGCCATGTAATTCCTGCTGCTGAGTCCTGGAGGGATCCTGGTGGTTGAGGACTGGGAACTCTGGAGGCACTGGTGGGTCATTCCTGGCAGCCTGGAGAGCTGCAGGGACACAGCCCGTTCTTTCCTGGCAGAAATTCTCCTGTCAGACACCAGAACTGTCCCCTGCCACTGGCACCTGGAGCAAAACTTTGTCCCATTGCTGACAGTTCGGCTGATCTTTATTCCCTGCTGGATTTGTGTGTGTTCCCAACATTTAAAAAAGATGTTTTGCTTCTAGGTTCTGCCTGGCACCAGCAATGCCAAAACATCCCACGAGAAAAGCTGTTCCTGCTGCACTTTTGGAAACTGGAGCTTCCAAAAGGAGATGCTGAGGATTTGGGACTGGGTTTTTTTCTGGGATGGTTCAGCCAAGCTCCCAGAACCCTGCAGCAGTGACAGCTGGTTCCTGTCCCCAGGGATCAGCAGGTCAGCGGGCACCAACAGCTCCAGGCAAGGAAGAAGCAGCTCTTCCTCCCTGCTGCTCTCCAGGAGGAACACAAAATTTGTTGCTTGGTGTGATTCAGAGAGTGTTGCTGCTGCCTCCTCCTGCAGGTTTTTTTAAATTCAGCTGTGCTCCTCTAGCTCCTCTGCAGTGTTTAACAGAGGTGAGGGTGAGGATGGAGCTGCTGCATCCCATTCATTAGCCAGGCCAAGGACTGGGCTATCTTCATCCTCTGCCTTGTGCCTCTGCCTGCTGCCCTTTCAGAGGTGTCAGGGAAATTCAGCCTGGCTTAGACACTCACCCTTGTCCCGGATCACAGAGTTTTACAGACACAGGAAGAGGAGAACTGAACAGAAACCCAGGGACTTTCCCTCTCACCTTCAAACTCCGTTTGGCAGTTCCCAGAGTTCTCATTCAAGCTCTCCTCCTCGTTGATGATGATGTTCTCGATGTCCTTCATGGTGAGGTGGTCGCGGAAGGCGTGGTACAGGATGTGCTTCAGCTCCTCCAGCGTTATCCTCTGCATGTCAAACTGTGGGAGAGAGCCCAGTTACACCCAGGGCAATGCCACAATCCCCACCTTGTGTTTCATCAGCCTCATTTCAACAGCTCAGTGTGGGTTTTTGCCCTTTGGGGCTGGTTTCACTCTAACAGTGGGTGCTGTAAATGGCTCTTGGCCCTGTCAGCTCCTGTTTCGTGCTGGTCACGGGCTGGAGACCACGCAGGACAGGACAAGGGGGGATGGCTCCCCACTGCCAGAGTTTAGATGGGATATTGGGCAGGAATTGCTCTCTGGGAGGGTGGTGAGCCCTGGCACAGGTGCCCAGAGCAGCTGGGGCTGCCCCTGGATCCCTGGCAGTGCCCAAGGCCAGGCTGGATGGGCTGGGAGCTCCTGGGACAGTGAAAGGTGTCCCTGCCATGGCTGGGGTGGCACTGGGTGGGCTTTGAGGTTGCTCCTACCCCAAGCCTTTCTGTGACTCTGATTCCCTGGAGGCAGAAAAACCAAACCCACAAACTACAGCAGACCCCAGATTGGTATTGGCCTTGGGAAATTGTCCTTGAGCCAGGAACTGGAAGAGAATTCCAGCAGAGGTGGAACATCAGCCCCATGGGGTGCAGTGGGGTCACCACACGCTGAGGGGCTGCTCCTGCAGGCAGGAGGTGACCACGGGGATGGGATTATGGATTTGCTGGATGGGTGGAGCCAGGAAGGGGCTGAATTTCAGGCTGGAGTTTCCTGGGATGATGACTCCAAAGGAATGCAGGATGGGGTGTTGGGTGAGAAATCCTTGGATTTACCCCCATGCAGTCAGCGCTGCAGGAAGCTGCCCAGGAGGGCTGGGAACCCCTCACTGCCCCTTGCAAACCTCCAACCACAGCCCCAGCACTGCTGCAAGGCAAGCAGAGGAATTATCCCAAATTTCCACACCTTCAGTTGCCAGGAGAAACGCTTTTTGTCATGGAACAGGATGTGAAGAGCACAGCTGCTCCCTTTTCAACAATAAAGACAGCAGAGCAGGGCTGGTGAGATTTGTTCATGCACAACAAAGCAGGATGGAAATTGGTGATTAAATCCCAGGGGGATTTGCAGCCCAGCTTTGAACTGGGCACCAAGGAGCCACTGGTGACAATGAGCGCTCACTATTTTTAGCTGAATCCCTGAGGAACAAGGACAGCAGAAACACCAAACCCATCATCCCTGCTGCTCACAGAAATGGTTTTCATCTGGACTGAGCTGGGAACTTGGTCTCTGGTCCCTGCTGCCCACCTCCCTGCACATTTCCTGCAGCAGGGCTGGGATCTGTGCAGGAAATAAGTGAATTGGAGGAATTGGTGTTTCTGTGTGTGCTGGATAAAACCAGATGGATGTGTGCAAAGCTGCCTGCACACACAGGGATATATGGGAACACTGAAACAAAGTGTGCTTAGGCTCCTTCATTAACCCCTTGGAAGAGGATTTATTCTGTACCTCTGCAATGAGCAGTGATCAGGGGAGAAAAGCTCAGGCTGAGCAGCTCAGGAGTGATGAGAATCCCAGGATGGGTTGGGTTGGAAGGACCTTAAAGCCCATCCAGAGCCACCCCTGCCATGGCAGGGACACCTCCCAATGTCCAGCCTGGCCTTGGGCACTGCCAGGGATCCAGGGGCTGCTCTGGGCACCTGTGCCAGGGCCTGCCCACCCTGCCAGGAACAATTCCTGCCCAAAATCCCATCCAGCCCTGCCCTCTGGCACTGGGAGCCATTCCCTGGCTCCTGTCACTCCAGTTCCTGGTGCAGGGTCCCTCTCTGCCTTCCCCGTGTCCCCTGCAGACCCTGGGAGGTGCTGGAAGGTCTCTGCACAGCCTCCTCTTCCTCAGGCTGAGCAGCCCCAGCTCTCTCAGCCTCTCAGTCTTTGCTGCTCTCCCTCTCTCCCAGCTCTGCAACCAAAAAGCTCTTGCAGAGTCTTCTGTCCTGCTTCTGCTCCAGGCTGGAGCACAAACACAACTCTGGGGATCAGCTCATCCTCAAATTGTGCCAGCAGTAATGACTTGAGGGGTTTGGGGTCTTCCTGTACCAGATAAAATCTGTCTGGAGGGAAGGAATTGTTCTCTTGACAAATGCTCAGCTGCTTCTGCATCTCAAATGTTATGCTAATAGAGAGAGAAATTATCTTTTTTATTGTTTTGTTGTCATTTGTATCTTTTAGGAAGTGGAACAATCTCAGATGGGATTCAAAATCACCCTCATTGGCTCAGAGGAGTTGGACTCGATGATCTTTGGGGGTCCCTTCCAACTCAAAGCATTCTGTCACTCTGTGAATTTATGCTGTGAGTTTTGTTCTCTCGGCAGGAGCGTGGTCCTTGCTCCTGTTTCACTCCATGCAGGACATCCATGGTCCCTGAGCTCTGTGTCAGCCTGGCAGAGTGTCCAGGGTGGCTCCAGCTCGGGGCAGGCAGGGACAAGCTCTGCTTGGGCTCCCAAGTAATTCCAATTATCCCTGCTCTCCAAGCCAGCAATCTCCCTGATTCACTTTTCAATTACTCTGGGTTTTATTGTGGTAATGACAGGAACCCGGGAGCAACTCTTAACTTTTATTGACTCCAAGGGGAGGAAAATGGGGACTGTGGCAAGCTGGAAACTTTCTATAGGATTTATAATTAGGGGAAATCAATGGAGCAGCTTGTGAGCCTTGGGATAATTTGCTGTGAGCAGTGGAACACAAACTGTGCTGAGGTGCTGCTGGGAGTGGGAGCTACAGACACCACCAGGAACTGGGCAGTGCAGCTCCTGAGGGACTCCTGAAGCTGGACCATGGATATTTGGAAAGGAAAGAGGATCTGATCCAGTGCAGCCTGTAGTTCCCTTCTTGACTTAAGATTCCTGCAGGGAATGAATCCCTACCTCAGTTCCTTGAGTCTCCCTCACTGAAATTTCCCAGATTTGTGTCTGCCTTGCCTGCAGAGCCCCATTCCCTCAGTGTCCAACCTGGCCCAGGCTCTTCTGCTCTGAGCAGGAACAGCCCAACGGGAAGAGCTTGTTCCTTGAGAGAATTAAATGCTGGAATAACACTTCTGATAATTTCCTATCAGCTCAGCTTTAAAACAACACAGTGGGAGGCTCCTGTCTGGGACCCCAGCGTGGCCTGCAGGGGGATGAGGCCAGGGACACACCTGGGACAGGGGCTGGAACCCCCAGGAGCCAGAGCCAGGGACACACCTGGGACAGGGGCTGGGACCCCCAGAGCCAGGGACACACCTGGGACACACCTGGGACAGGGACTGGAACCCCCAGGAGCCAGAGACACACCTGGGACAGGGGCTGGAACCCCCAGGAGCCAGGGACACACCTGGGACAGGGGCTGGAACCCCCAGGAGCCAGAGCCACACCTGGGACAGGAGCTGGAACCCCCAGGAGCCAGAGCCACACCTGGGACACACCTGGGACAGGGGCTGGAACCCCCAGGAGCCAGAGCCAGGGACACACCTGGGACAGGGGCTGGAACCCCCAGGGACACACCTGGGACAGGGGCTGGAACCCCCAGAGCCAGGGACACACCTGGGACACACCTGGGACAGGGGCTGGAACCCCCAGGAGCCAGGGACACACCTGGGACAGGGGCTGGAACCCCCAGGAGCCAGAGCCAGAGCCAGGGACACACCTGGGACAGGGGCTGGGACCCCCAGGAGCCAGAACCAGGAATCCCCAGGGACACACCTGGGACACACCTGGGACAGGGGCTGGAACCCCCAGAGCCAGAGCCAGGGACACACCTGGGACACACCTGGGACAGGGGCTGGAACCCCCAGGAGCCAGAGCCAGGAATCCCAGGGACACACTCGGCTCTGGGGATGGGAAGTGCTGGGGCTGGGCTGCAAAGGAACCATTTCCATCCCAGAACAAAGCTGGAGATGAAATTCCCTCTGCTGGGCTCAGCCCCTGGTGAGGCTGGCCCCAGCCTTTACTAGACCCAGACGAATTTTGGGGCAATGATTTAAGCAGGGGAGCTGGTTTTTGCCTGTTCCTCTCCATTCCCAGCTGGGTTCTAATGGTTCTTAAACCGGGCTAAGAGGAATAGGCCCCCTGACAGGCACCACCTCCACAGCAAACACAGCAGGAATGTTAATCCAGGCCCCATTCAATTCACTTGAAATAGTTTAGTAAAGCACAGAGAAGTGGTGGTTTGGTGTTTTCCTTTAATTAGAGAATGCTCTGTGGCTGCAGCACAAAGTGCCAGGCCCCAGCAGTTCCTGTGCTGTGGCTTCAGGCCTCTCCCCAGGCTGCTGCTAATTAAGGGAATCCCTAATGAGGGCAGCACCTTCCTGCCCTTCCATGGCAGCCCTGGGGGAGCCTCTGGCAAACCAAAAACATCTTATGGGGGCTAAAAGTGGGAATTCCCATTTGGCACCGACCATGCTCCCCCCAGATCCCCTGGCTCAGGGAGGGCACAGCAAAGGGATCTGGGGCAGAGCACTGCCAGGGCTGGGCCAAAACTCCAAATATTCCAAGGGGAAAGAATCCTGCGGTCTGTGCCCCAGCAAACGCTCCTCCATCGGGGAGAGCAGGGGGCTGCACCCCAGGGACCCTCAGGGACACCTCTGCTGGGACTGGGAATGCTGGAATGAATCCTGCTGGGACTGGGAGTGCTGGAATGAATCCTGCTGGGACTGGGAATGCTGGAATCCTGCTGGGACTGGGAATGCTGGAATGAATCCTGCTGGGACTGGGAATACTGGAATGAATCCTGCTGGGACTGGGAATGCTGGAATGAATCCTGCTGGGACTGGGAATGCTGGAATGAATCCTGCTGGGACTGGGAATGCTGGAATGAATCCTGCTGGGACTGGGAATGCTGGAATGAATCCTGCTGGGACTGGGAATGCTGGAATGAATCCTGCTGGGACTGGGAATATTGGAATTCTGCTGGTTCTGGGAATGCTGGAATGAATCCTGCTGGGACTGGGAATGCTGGAATTCTGTTATGTCTGGGAATGCTGGAATTCTGCTGGGTCTGGGAATGCTGGAATGAATCCTGCTGGGACTGGGAATGCTGGAATGAATTCTGCTGGGACTGGGAATGCTGGAATGAATCCTGCTGGGACTGGGAATGCTGGAATGAATCCTGCTGGGACTGGGAATGCTGGAATTCAGTTTTGTCTGGGAATGCTGGAATCCTGCTGGGACTGGGAATGCTGGAATTCTGCTGGGTCTGGGAATGCTGGAATGAATCCTGCTGGGACTGGGAATGCTGGAATCCTGCTGGGACTGGGAATGCTGGAATTCCCAATACAGGCAGCAGCAAGGCCTGACCTCTGCTGGGTGCCAGGTGACACCTGCACAAGGTGCCAGGTGACATCTACTGCAAGGACAGCAGCCTGTGGCAGCAATGACAAACCTGATAAACCTGATAAACCTGATAAACCTGATAAACCTGATAAACACAGGGGGATTGTGGAGTGAGGGGAAGCCAAGGCAATAATAACCTCCCCTCTCTGTTTCACCAAGCAGATTGAGGCCGACCCTCGGCCTTTTCCCCATTTTTCTCAGGCTGCTGCAGATCCCTGCCTGGAGAAATGATCTTTAATCTGCTCCTGAATGGGATGAGGCAGCAGAAAGCTGAGTGAGGTGAATTAATGGGCCCTGCTGCTGCTGTCTCCTGAAAACCCTCAGCCAAAGGAAACCAATTTTTTTACTTAACAGTACAAATGTTTTGAGAATGCTGGGAGAAGTGGATTAGAAGGTGAGACTTGTTCCTGGACTGCATAAAGGACATAATAATTAATAAAGGCTTTGTAAGGCAGACCCAGAACTGCTGTGGGGGACTTGAGGCATCCTTGGCACTGCTGACAGTGGTTAACAAAAAATAATAACAATGAGGCAGAAAAGAGAGCTTCTAATCCTGCTGTGCAGCACCAGCCAGAGCCAGGATAGAATCCAGAATTGGTTGGGTTGGGAGGGAACTCAAAGTTCACCCCTGCCATGGGACACCTCCCACGATTCCAGGTCGCTCCAAACCCCATCCAGCCTGGCCTTGGGCACTGCCAGGGACCCAGGGGCTGCTCTGGGCACCTGTGCCAGGGCCTCCCCACCCTCTAAAGCAAAAGGGCAAAGAGAAAAAACCCAAAGTCTTTCTTCTCTACTTCCATCAGCAAGTGATGTTCAGCCACTTCCCAGGAAGGACTCCAGCCCCTGGACTGGTTCCCCAAAGGCAAACATTGTAAATAATGAATTCCCCCCTTCCTCCCCCTTTTCTTAGCATTTATACCTGAGCTGACATCACATGCTCTGGCATATCCCAGGACCTCAGGACTGGCACCTTCTCATTTGCAAGACATGAAATATTGAAAAGACTTTTTTTTTTCCACAGTGAGAAATTCACCTAAAGCAGGAGAAATTCATCTGTGCAGGGAAAAGTCATGATTTGTCAAAGTGGCACTTCCTGAGGAGAAGGAAGAAATAACAAATTCGAAATGCCAGGCATTCCTGATGGTCGCTGACAGAGAGGAGATGGAAGTGCCACCACCAGAGTGTCCCCGTGGCTCCTGCCCAGTGCCCAGCCCCAGCAGCTGCTCAGCCAAGGCACACCAACACCGCAGTTTGGGGATGTTTTTCCAACTTCCCCCCAAGCTTTGGAACCTGGGGTTTCTCCAAAGCCCACCCCATCAGCCTCCCAGAGCCCCTGGCTCCCACGATCACACATTGGTGACACTGAGCTCCCGTGGTGCCTGTCATGGATCTCTCCTGACACATCAAGAGCCCCGAGGGCAGTGAGTGAATCTCAAATTCAGCTGGAGACAGAAACACAGTGCAAAAATCCCCCCCAGCTGCAGCTCAGTTCAGCAATTCCAGAGCAGAGGATGTGAAAAATTGATGCTGGTGCACCAAGGCTCAGAGGATGGGAAGGAAGGACAGAAATGATTTGAATATTTTGAATTTGTTTCTCTCTGTCACCTTGTGCTGGGATGTGGATTTGCCTTTCCTTACATTTGCATGTTGTAATTATTTTTATGTCACCTTTTGCTCTCCATTTAGCAACTATTGTTTGAAACTGAGATTAATTCAGCTGAAAACCATGACATCAAAACTAAAGCCTGGAGTATCTGCTCAGTTACTCCAGTGCTGAGAGCCCATAATTTTTTTCCTTGCCATGCTACAAACAAGGTGATCACTTCTGAAGTCCCCTCCAGCAATTCACTTGGCATTTGTGAGCTCCTGGCAGCCACCAATAACAGAGAGAGAGCAGAAAATACAGATCGGCTGTCAGTGCTGAAAAATAAACTTCAGCAAAGTGATTTTAATGGCTGAGTCAGTCTGCACCAAGGAGGGAGCACTGGCACCTCCACACGGGGATAAATGAGCAGCTTTTCCTGCAGGGAAGCTCAGGAGGCACAGGGAAAGCAGGAGCAGAGCTGGGCCCAGCACAGAGCAGGTGAAATGTGGGAAGAGCTGGGAAACGCCTCTTGGGACGAGCAGAGGTGGAGCAGATTGGGAACTCATTTAGGAGCTGCACATGTTTGTGTGGATCCCACTGGGAATGCAGTGGGATCCTCCCAGCACCAGCCTTCCCTTCCCATCATCTACACCATGAATTCAAGAGGTTCCTCAGAACACAGCAGATGGAGCAGGTCCAGTGAATTTTCCTTCCCTGTCCTGTCTGAACTGCCCAGTTATCAGATTTTGCTGTGCTATATCGCAATAAATAAATGCCTTTGGATTATCTTTTATTGTTTATTACAGGGTTTGGATTATCTTTTATCTTGGGGTATCCTTTATGGCAGATCTGACCATGAGTCTCTGGGGAGCTGAATGTAGAATCCCAGAATATCCTGACTGGAAGGGACCCCCAGGGATCATCAACCAAGCCCCTGGCCCTGCAGACACCCCAACAATCCCACCCTGAGCATCCTGAGAGCTCCTGGAGCTCCTGCAGCCTCTGGGACCATTCCCTGGGCAGTGCCAGCACCTCTGGGGGAAGAACCTTCCCTGATCTCCAGCCTGAGCCTCCCTGGCAGCTGGGGACTGTCCCCAAGGCAGAAGAGTTCAGCCCCTTGCAGCCCTGAGCTCCCACCTCGGAACAGCCACATCACAGGAGACAGCTCTGACCTGGGCTGTGACATCAGGCTGCTAATTGCTCTTCAGTTCTGCATGAATTAGAGAAATATTCAGCTCAGTGACACTTAAGGGCTCTTGTCCCACTAAAATAAACTGAGTAAATTGTCACATGGCAGCTCATTTCCCCCACTCTGCATTGTTGAAGGGGGGCTAGAGGAGCCCAGAGACAGCACCTGGGGGCAAATCAAAGCTGGGCTTCCAAGCAGGACCCAAAAAATCAAAGCTGGGCTTCCAAGCAGGACCCAAAAAATCAAAGCTGGGCTTCCAAGCAGGACCCAATAAATCAAAGCTGGGCTTCCAAGCAGGACCCAACAAATCAAAGCTGGGCTTCCAAGCAGGACCCAACAAATCAAAGCTGGGCTTCCAAGCAGGACCCAACACGCTGGGGATGGAGCAGCTCTGCTGGGAGGAGAGGCTGGGACAGCTGGGATTGTTCACCTGGGGAGGAGAAGCTCCAGGGTGAGCTCAGGGTGGCCTTGCTGTGCCTGAAGGATCTGACAGAAAAGATGGGGAGAGACTTTGGACAAGGGATGGAGGGACAGGAGCCAGGGAATGGCTCCCAGTGCCAGAGGGCAGGGCTGGATGGGATTTTGGGCAGGAATTGTTCCCTGGCAGGGTGGGCAGGAGCTGGGATGGAATTCCCAGAGCAGCTGGGGCTGTCCCTGGATCCCTGGAATGCCCAAGGCCAGGCTGGATTTGTCCCAGCCTGGGAAGGACAGTGTTCCCTGACCTGGGAACATCTCCAGAGCTTTTGCAGAGGACAGAGCGCCTGCTGAAGCCCAAATGGGATTGTGATCCCTGGGTGTTTGGGATCACATCCATCGTGCTGTGTGAGGGGAGGGGTTGAGCTTGATTTATCTTGAACTTTGCTCATTTGTCTGAACAAATGCAAATCCTGCTGCCTTCCTGCCCTGCACAGTGACCCTGTGGGTTGGGGTCAGGCCTGATGGGTCCCCCCAGCTCTCAGGGGTGACACCCCTCAATGTCTGGCTGCAGAAGAGCCCTTTGGAAAGGTCCTGCTCCTTTCCTTGCCTGGGGTCAGGCTCCAGCACCAGATCCAGAAAGCCCTTTTCCCTTTTCCTTGGTGGCACATGTCAATTTTCCTGTTTTCCCCTCACAAGAAGCTGCCTCTCCCTGCAGGAAATCTGTGCTCCCTGGGCAGCTGTTCCAGCTCATCAGCTCCTGTCACTTCTGACACTTCTCCTGGAGCGCTTCATCCCACTTTGAAATCCCTCAGGAGAGAGAAATCCACATCTGCTCAGGGCTTTGAGCTGCTCTTTTCCTGCCCCTTTTCTGTCCTGTTTGGCACAGCCACACTGAGGGGAAGCTGCGCCCTCGGAGTGTCCCCCCCACCTGCTTTGGCATTTCTTGGGCTCCCCCAGCCTTTGCTGCCCTGAGAATCATTTCACAACAGCAAAGCAAGAGGAAAGGCACGAGCTGAAATGGCCCGAGAGCTGCTGCTCTTTGGTAACTCAGAATCTCTGAATCCCAGAAGGGTTTGGCTTGGAAGGAGCGTGGAATGGGCAGAGCCACCTTCACTAGAGCAGCTGCTCCAAGGCTGATGTTTCACCATCTCTGTAACATTCCTGTTTGCTGTGGATTCATTCTGCTGTCAGTGCTGCAGCCAGCCTGAAATATCTGCTCTCTACCTGAGTGTGTCAGGTGCACCTGGATTTTATCAGAAATAAGGTGAGCAGACTCTGTCAGGTCTGCCTGGAGCTCAGGCATCAAAACAGGTCCATTTTTCACTGATTTTTTTTCCCAGTAAAGGGAAATGTGGATTTTTCAGGATTTTGTTTTGGTTTTGATGGGTTTTCTTTAAAAATTCCATTGTGTTTTTTTCTTTTTTGGCATCAAATAAAATGGAATAAAATTTACATTTAGGCAACAGAAGTTCACAACAGACTCTGCCACCTTTCCTCCCCTCTGCACGCTCTGGTTGGAGAAGTTTGGTGGTTTTGATTCTCCAAGGGAAAAGCTGGAAAGAGCTGCAGGGAATGGAGTCCCTGAGCCCCCAGAACTGCTCTGGCTGTGTGTGCACATCCATCTCCATCAGAACTGATGTAATTAAAAGGAAAGCATTGCAAATACCATTTGGAGAAGTTTGCAGCATTCATGCATCATTTTCAAATTACTTGGGAAGAGAGAAGTTGTCAGAGTTGACAAGGCATTATTATATGCAGTGAGAAGGAATAAACCTTAGTTTTATTATATTTTATAATATAATAAATATATTGTTTATAACATTTATATTATATATATTTATGTATATTTTTATATAGACATTTATATATGTTTATGTTTATATTTAAACATATTTTATGTATGTTTATAATGTTTATATATGCTGTCAATTAATAAAGGAATCGATATAAATGAGGTGCTCAGGATCTGGGAGAACAAAGGGGAATCTGCTTCTCTCAGAGTTCAAAGAGCCAAAGCAACACATGCAAGATAAGATGGGAAAAACATCCTGGGAACAGGTGTTACTGTTAGCTGCTCTTCAGAGGTGCTAATGAAAACTCCCAAAAATGAACAGGATCACAGGGAATCCTGAGGATCTGATAAATTCCCGGGATTTGGCTGTGTGAATTTGACATGCCTCCATCAAGGAAATGTTCTCACTCTTCCTCAGCCCTGCAAACAGCTCCGGTGCATTTCCCTCAGCTAATTGCTCTTTAATAGTTTGTTGTGCGAGCACTCGCTAATTACAAGTCAGGCAGCTTTGTGAAAACACATCTGAAATATTCCTACAGGTGAGAAATGGGTTTGGGGAAGAAAGGAACTTTTGACAGAGTGTGGTTTGTGAGACTTGGGTGATCTGAAGTTCTGCTTCAAACACCAGCACTGAGTCAGAGCATTGTTGTCATCAGACATAAATAATTCATCAGGTGAGGACATGCAGGTAGCTCTGGCCTTTCTCTGGGTGCTGCATTTTAAATCAAAAATAACTCTTTATGCTGTTGTTTGTTTCTTAATTCTTGCAGTTTTCCCTCAGACTCCACCATTTGTGCCCAGCACAGGACAGAGGTTGTGATCCCAGACTGGAGCATTCCCACGGAGATGGGGAACGAGAGGAGCTGCAGGATGGGGCTGGGAGGGTGCAGGGATGTGTGACACTGCTGAGACCCCCTCAAACCATGGGGACAGTCCAGGGACCCCCAGGGATGTGTGACACTGCTGAGAGCCCTCAAACCATGGGGACAGTCCAGGGACCCCCAGGGATGTGTGACACTGCTGAGACCCCTCAAACCATGGGGACAGTCCAGGGACCCCCAGGGCAAGGCAGACCCCGAGGGGCTGGAGCGTGTCCAGGGCAGGAACAGAGCTGGGAAGGGGCTGGAGAATCCCTGAGGGAGCTGGGAAGGGGCTGGAGAATTCCTGAGGGAGCTGGGAAGGGGCTGGAGAATTCCTGAGGAGCTGGGAAGGGGCTCAGGCTGGAGAAAAGGAGCTCAGGGGGAATTTCTGGCTCTGCACAAGTCCCTGGCAGGAGGGGACAGCCGGGGGAGAATTTGGGATTTTATCCCAGGGAACAGGGACAGGAGGAGAGGGAACGGCCTCAGGCTGGGCCAGGGGAGCTCAGGGGGGACAGAGCAGGAATTTCCCCATGGAAAGGGAGCTCAGGAACTGGAAGTGCCCAGGGAAGGTTGGGATCCCATCCCTGGAGGTGGCACTGAGTGCTCTGGGCTGGGGACACGGTGGGGATGGGGACACGGTGGGGATGGGGACACGGTGGGGATCAGGGACAGGGTGGGGATCAGGGACAGGGTGGGGATGGGGACACGGTGGGGATGGGGACACGGTGGGGATCAGGGACAGGGTGGGGATGGGGACACGGTGGGGATGGGGACAGGGTGGTGATCAGGGACAGGGTGGGGATGGGGACAGGGTGGGGATGGGGACAGGGTGGGGATGGGGACACGGTGGGGATGGGGACACGGTGGGGATGGGGACACGGTGGGGATCAGGGACACGGTGGGGATGGGGACAGGGTGGGTTCCATGATCCTGGAGGGATTTTCCAGCCCCAGTGATCCTGGGATTCTGTGTGGTCCAAGTGCAGCAGTGCCAGGGCTGGTGCTGAGGTTCCTTAGGAGACACAAGAGCAATCCCAGCAAAGCCAAAGGGCAGGAAATCCCTCCCACCCTTATATCACATTCCTGCTGCTAACTTCAGCACTTCCAGATCAATGGAATGGGAAAAGTTCCTGGGAAGATGCAGACCTTGCTAACTACAGAACAAAAGGCAAGGCAGAAGGAAGCCCCAGACATCATTAGTCCTGACTGTAACTTATGCAAGAAAAATAAAAAGTGATGGCTTAAATTGGAATTTTCTGTTGCCTCTGCGAGGATCAATTGGAGTTTTTATCCCACATTTAGATACTAATGATGCAATCCATCACTCCAGGGCATTCTGGGGCAGTGGTGAGGTTTAGAGTGCCATGAGAAGCAAATTCCTGCTGAAGTATTGAATGCTGGAAGAGGAAATATTGAATGCTGGAAGATGAAGGAGGGAGAGTGCTGGCTTTCAGAGCACATCAGAGCTCATTTCCTCCACTGCTGGTGCTGGAACTGTGGGGTCTGCACTGCTCAGGTTCAAGATCAGGGCCTATCACAGCTGCTACTTGCTTATCTCATGGAAAGGAAAAAGAGCATAAAGGTCACTTTTAGTACCCCCTAAACTCCATCTCTTTCTTTGGGAAGAAGTTTTCCTCCTGCTGGATGTGATAACCCATGCAAGGACACGTGCTTGGGCAGGTTCAGAGTGGGTATCAGTAGAAGAATCCCACCTTCACTGCAGAAGGGAAGCAGGACACCTCGAGTGAATAATTTGCCAAGTTATTTTGGGAAGTTCTGTGCACTTCCAGCACATCCAACTTGTACTGTCAGGAAATTTCACACCTTGCAGGAGAAATCCTCTCTTTGGGCTTGCTCTGAAACTGTCTCCTGTTTCACTTCTACCCTCCCCAGCTCCAGTCATCACCTTCCCAAATTCTGACATAGCAAAGATAACCCAGTTATCTTTTTCTCCACCTAAGTTTCTTCTTTTTAGCCACCAAAATTTCCTCTTGAGAAGCACCACCTGGAATTCACAAAGTTTTCCTCCTCAGTAACTTCTCCCATCCCACCACGTCCCTTCCAAGACACGGTGGAGCAGATCTCAGTGACATCCAACAAGTGAACACACACCACAAACTGGTTTTTTCCCTATTCCTTTCTCAACCATTCCCAGTTTTCTGTTTGACTGCTGAGGGCTGAGCTGACATTCCCATGGGCCTGATAAAAATAACTTCAGGATCTCATTCCCAAGGAGAAATTCCCAAAACTCCGTGCTGGCCCTGGGGGAGGCAAGGCTGCTTCTCAAGGAGCCCATCTCAGTTTGCAGCTGTTTCACATGGGCTGGAACAAGGGCAGTTTTGAGGTCTCTTCCAGCCCAAACCATTCCAGGATTCCATGATTTCATGATTCTGGGATTCCATGGTTCTATGATGTAATGATGCCCTGGTTCTATGATTTCATTATTCCATAATTCTATGACTTCATTATTCCATGATTCTGTGATTCCAATGTTCTATGATTCTATAATTCCAGAGTTCTGTGATTCCATGATTTCATGACTCTGATTTTATGATTCCATGATTTAATGAGCTACATTTTATATTTCTCTTGGATCCAGGAACTGCTGGGCCAAGTGGCTTTTTACATTTTGGAGAATTGTGCCATTTTCCTATATTTTAAGGGTTGGTGGGAATTACACTGGCAACAACGAGGAAAACCTGACACTACCTGAGTTTTTTGTCTCTACCTGAGTTTTTTTATCCTTATCCATGGAATTTTGGCTCATTCTGATGGATAACACAGCTCATTGATGTGAACTCCTCCCCTTGTCACACTGTGTTATTTTATACAAACCCCTGAACCACCCCTTTGCTCCCAAAGCCTCAAAGGGATTCCAGGCCAATCCCCCTTTCCAAATGTGCAGTTCAATACTTTGGACTGGGTATCCAATTTCCCATTGGAAATAACAGGGAAAAGCAGTTTGTTTATCAAAGTTTCACTGTGGTGGAGCGTTATCTTCAACTGCTCCACACCAGCTCCAGTTTCTGCCTCAAATTCAGCGTGGGAGGGCTGAGATCCCCCAGGTCCCCCAGCAGGATGGGCACAGCTGCAGCTGAGCTCCAGATGTGCTCCTGCTGACTCAGACTGCCTGCAAACAGAGGAGAACAAAGAGGGCGGGATTGGGAAGGGATTTTTTTTGTTGGGTGTTATGAAAGTGGAAAATGGATATTATGGGTATAAAAGGCAAACATAAAATCATGGAATCAGGAGTGAATGCTGAGTTAATAAGTCGAGTTTGCATTTGCAGTGTGTGAGCAAGGAAGTAATGGATTGGGTTTAGGAGGGGGGGTGTTTTTATGCCTTTTATTACTGAGGCTGCTTCCCTGCCTGGAAATCCTTCTGAGAGCTCCTGACTCCATCCCCAGCTCCACAGGCACATGAAAACAAAGGAAAGATGGAGGAAATGTCAGCCAAGCAGTAGGAAAAGGCACCCAAATAGCAAAACAAAGCTGAGAGCTTTCCAGGGAGGATGGAGCAGGTCCTCCCATGTGGGAGGCCATGGCCAAGGCTCAGGGAGGAATTAAACACAAATCCAGGTGTCTGCATTGTCTGGGTTATCTGGAATTGTTGGACTCACGTCCCAGCAATGCACTGGACTCCAAAGCCTGGCTTTAAGCAGAATCCAAGGCACAATGGACACCCCCAAGGGCAAAAGGAGAAGGGCACTTCATCAAATCTGAGAACAAAACTTTTCCCACAACAACCAATGTTTCCTGGTGAAGTGACAGACTGGAAAAAGGAATAAATGCTCCACTGGGAGCCAGGCAAGGTGGCAAATCCATGCTCTGGTTTCCTGGGGTGGATCTCAGAGAAAGGTTCTTCCCCAGAGGTGCTGGCACTGCCCAGGCTCCCCAAGGAACCAGCACAGCCCCGAGGCTGCCGGAGCTGCAGGAGAGTTGGGACAGGGAGGGATTGTTGGGGTGTCTGTGCAGGGCCAGGAGCTCTCCAGGACTCCCCTGGGAGATGGAAGGTGCTGGATTGGTGCCTCAGGTCAGGCAGAGCTCTGGCCCAGGATCCAGCAGAGCAGGGAGGCAGCAGAAGCTGCTGCCTTTGGTGCCAGCACTGCCCAGCAGCTGCTCCTTTGCACTCCTGATGGCTTCCAGCATCTCCTGCTGCTCCCAGCCCTGCTGGAAAGCACAGCCAGGAGCTTTCTAGACAGAGACAAACTCACTTTTCAACAAGATCCAACCTCTATTCCCAGCGTAAGGAAGCTTTGAAGCTCTGCTGGATGAAGTTATTAATAAAAGAAATGTAAACACACACAATATTTGCAATAATTCTCCATTACCCACTCCACAGGCAGCTTGGAACAATGCACGTGGAGCAGGTGCCCCGTTGCTCTCTGTTCCTACCAGGACTGATTTTATGAGGATGAGATTTTGCTCTGAAATGTTGCAGAAGCAACGGAGAAACAGATGGGGAAGGAAGATGGGGTTGGCAGCAATAACCCCACATCCCTCAGCATCACAAAGCTCAGCTCTTGTGGGGTTTGTTTCCAAGGAACACTGAAAACTGCAGCATCCATTAAACCTGGGAATCGTTGTCATTTAATTAAAATTTTATCTCGTTGATCCCATCATACCTTAGAAGCAACCAAAGCTCTGCCTGTGTGATCAGATCAGTTCCTGGGATTTCAGGAGTCCTGCTCCCCTGACAGCTCATCACACACCGAGACAGGGATGTGAAATTCCTGCTTCCTGCATAAAAATGGAACATGCAGCACTTGGATTTATTCCCCAGGGAGCCAGAGGAGAAACAGGAGGAAGCAGAGCAGTTGCAGTGGATGTGCCCAGGTACAGGCTCTGCCACAGACAGGAGAGGCTGCTTCAAACAGAGCCCCAGGTGTGTTTTGCTTGGAAAAAAGAGGGATTTGTGTGTGGCACATCCAAGGGACAGCTTGAATCCCGCTGCCATGGGGGCTGCAAACCCCAGCGTGGGCAAATCTGTGCCTGTGCTTAGGGGAAGACATGCAAATATTGCTAATTAAAGCCATTAACTGATTGACTTCTCCCCTGAGCTGAGTGGAAATGAGTTCCCAAAGGCTCCTGCAGTTGCAGCAGGGAGGGAGATGAGGGTCAGCAGATCCCTCTCCTGCCAGCTGAGTTCATTCCTCAGGCAGCAGCTGCCCCTGGGACTCTGTTCCGTGCTGGGTGTCTGGAGATGCTGCTGGAGGGATTCACCCCCTGAGCAGCCTTTGGGCACCTGCCAGGTGTCCCTGGGGGGCTCTGCCTGCACAGCTGGGACCCTTCACCTCTTCAGCCCTCAAACAGGGGCTGCTCTCCATCCCCACAGACTGAAATCTGAGTTTCTGGGAAATATTTCCATCTTAGGTACCTTCCCCTGCTCTAAAGAGAACAGAGACTTATGAATCACTGGGTTCATCACGTTGAAAGAATGTGACTTTTTATTGTCAGTGATATTTGAAGTATTTAAAGTTTGAACATGTCTTGTTCATGCTAAAAGGGAACGGGGCTTCATCATCCCCCACCCACGGTGACCTGCACTCTGAGAGGGAATATTGCTGCCTCCTCAAAGTCACTGCTCCTGTCACTGTGCCCCAGAGATTCTCCAGTTTGGTAAAACTGGCTAAAAACAATTGGCTAAAAGCACCCTGACACTGCCCACCCTCGTACTGTGCGACTGGGGAGGGTTTTCAATCAATGTCTAAATCAAAGCTGCATTTACTGTTCTGATGCAGCAATTCAGGAGCTCCTGAGATCCCATTCCACATCTCCAGAGCCCAGGCTCTCCTCTTCAGATTGTCATTTCAGTGCTAGGTTCAAATGGATGCATCTATTTATTTATTTTTCTGTTCTTCCCTATTTCCTCTATCTCCTTCCTGCCCTTTATTTTGGCTTTAGGTTGGACTTGATGATCTCAAAGGTCTTTCCCAACCTTAATGATTTTCTAATTATGAACAAGAAATGTTTCCATCCCTGCAGTGAGCTGAGACTTTGACCTCTGCCGCATTTCAATGCAACACCAGCGATCAAAACCCTCGTAATCAGGGATTTTATTCATTCCCAGCTACAGAAAAGCCTTCTCAATGGAATTCCAGATCTCATTTTCTGTGCAATTCATTATTTGGGACGTGGTGGCTGCACCTGCTTGGGGTTTGTGTTTAAAGAGAGGGGCAGGCTGTCTGAAATCAGCTCTCTGCATTTCCAGTGTGCTCACAGTGGGAGCTGCTGGTTCTCCAGAGCTGTGTCCTGCTTCCTGGAGGCAGGGAATCATGGAAAACAGTCACAGAATCATGGAATTTGGACATCCCAGTGAAGCTGGGCTGCCCCTGGATCCCTGGCAGTGCCCAAGGCCAGGCTGGACAGGGCTGGGAGCAGCTGGGACAGAGGAAGAGGATGGAACAAGGTGGGATTTAAGGTGCCTTCCACCCCAAAGCATTCCCTGATCTGGGATCTCCTCCTGCCCCCTCTTTCAGGAATGAAGATGAGGAAACCTCCAGGACTGAGCTGATGGAGCTGCAGCAGTGCCTGGTCCATCATCAGCACCGCTGTGCCACCAGGAGTGATGAGCACGAGGTGCAGGGCCATGATGGGGACAGGGGACAGCCAGGACAGGACTGTCCCCACCCCCTGTGTGACCAGAGGAGCCCTGGCCATGGCAGGGAGGGGACAGAGGGACAGGGGACAGAGGGTGAGGGGACAGAGGGACAGGGGACACACACAGGGGACAGGGGACACTCACACAAGGACAGGGGACACTCACAGGGACACACACAGGGACACACACAGGGACACACACAGGGACAGGGGACACTCACACAAGGACAGGGGACACTCACAGGGACAGGGGACACACACAGGGGACAGGGGACACTCATACAAGGACAGGGGACACTCACACAAGGACAGGGGACACACACACACAGGGACAGGGGACACTCACACAAGGACAGGGGACACTCACAGGGGACAGGGGACACACAGGGACACACACAGGAACAGGGGACACTCACACAAGGACAGGGGACACTCACAGGGGACAGGGGACACTCACAGGCTGAGGGGACACTGCAGTCCCCCCCAGGTGTGACCCAGAGCCACAGAAAGGCTCCGAGGCCAGGATTGAATTGTGCAGGTGTTAAATGAACTGATGGCTTTAATTGCAGAGCAATTTCCACTCCATCCACTGGCCCAGCCCCGCAGGCTCTGAACACAGCCACAAGCAGGGGGATAATGTGAATTATCCTGGGCAGGGCTCTAAACAAGGTCTGTGCTGACCTTGCTAAGGACTGGGATGTTTCTGATGTTGTGGAAAAGACACTTCCAGGGGAAGGAAGTTCAGAGCTTTTCCAGTTTCACATTCAGAAAGCAAGAATAAATATGATAAAGCTATCATAAATATAATAAAGTTACCACATTCCCCACAAATTTCTGAGCCTTAACGAACTCCCCACCACAAAAGTTATCAACTCCTGTTGCAATTGAATTTTTAGCATCATTCATATTTCTCCTGTGTGCCTGGATACAGGAGAGCCACAGAACACTTCCAGGGTGTTGCTCCCTGAAGATTCCAGGCCTTATCTTCTATAAATCCAATTATTCTTGTGTTGTTTTCCCCTCTGCAGTGGGGCAGGGGCAGCAGCCCCGTGCCCCTGTGGCAGGGTGAGAGCTGAAGGCAGCTCTGATTATCCACACCCGGAAAAGAGCCGGGCTGCGAGAGGAGAGAGGATGAGAATCGTTCCTGGTGAATTTTAATGGCCTTTAATCAGCCACTCCACGCTGATTGCCACGAGCTCAGGAGCCTGTTTCCTCCGAGTGTGCATGGCTGGGGTGGATTCGGTCTTTAACTGCCCTAATTTAATTCCTGCTCAGCAATCAGCGCTCAGCTGGCTCCAGAGCCATCCAGGTGGGAGAGGAGAGGATTCCTCAGGGCTGGGGGCTCTTCCATTCCTCTGTCTGCTCCTTCTCCCATTGCTCCTGCCCTGCCCTGTCCTGGCAGAGCCCTGCTGGAGCAAAATCCTTCCCTGGCAGGGTGGGCAGTGCCTGGCACAGCTGGGGCTGTCCCTGGATCCCTGGCAGTGCCCAAGGCCAGGCTGGATGAGGTTTGGAGCTCCTGGGACAGTGGGAGATGGCCCTGGGGACAGTGGGAGGTGTCCCTGCCATGGCAGGGGTGGCACTGGAGGGGTTCTGAGGTCCCTCCAACCCAACCCATCCTGGGATTCTGTGAATAATGAACACTCTCAGAGAGGCAGGGGTGGTTGGCAAAGCAGATCCAGGCTGCCAGAGGAGTGATCACCCTTCAGGACGTGGATCATGATCATCTTTAACCCAGGGAGATCTGGGGGAAGTTTGGAGAGAGAATAAGTCACCATTGCCAGAGAAGAAAAGCACTCAGAAAGTGCTAGAATGAGCCCCAGGATCGTGGAATGGGTTGGGTGGGAAGGACCTGAAAGCCCTTCCAGTGCCACCCCAGCCATGGCAGGGACACCTCCCACTGTCCCCAATGTCCAGCCTGGCCTTGGGCACTGCCAGGGGTCCAGGGACAGCCCCAGCTGCTCTGGGCACCTGGGACAGGGCCTCAGCATCCTCTGAATAAAGAATTCCTTCCCAATCTCCCAGCTCTTTTCCCCCCAGCAGTCAATTTGAGAAGGTTCTTGGAAAAGCTGACACAGCAGCTCCTGAAATCCAGGAATTGAGACTTTTGCAGCAGAGCAGCTCAGCACCAGCGAAAAAATTCTGCTGCAAGATGTAAAATGCCCCATCCTGTGGTTTTACAACATCCTGCACCTGCCCAGAGGGGCTGCACTCAGCAGGAGGAGGAGGAGGAGGAGGAGGAAGGGCTGACTCCAGAGGGGCTCCTGGATCTGCTCCCACATCAAATTGGACACAGACAATTCCTCTGCAGCAAGGCTCATTTGCCATCATCAGATTAACTCCTCTGCAGGGACAGGAGGAGAAACACACAGGAACCAACTGCAGCAGGTTTATCTCTCAAGCCCATCAAGAAAAATCCCTCTCCAGGCAAAATTGTCTTTGGGAACAGCCCCAGCACAGCCGCTCATTCCCTGCTCCCTCACTCCCTCCACGCCCTGCCCTGTGCAGCCTCCACTCCCACACATTTTCCCCTTCATTTCCCTCTATTAAGGCACTAATTAATTGACCAGATCAGGAGAGCCCAGATCTGTCCCCTGGGACTCTCCTGCACTCCCAGCAATGACTGCACATGGGCTCAGGGATGGGCAGAGCTGAACCTCAGGGGATGGGATGGGATCCATGGGATGGGATGGGATGGGATGGGATCCATGGGATGATGGGATGGGATGGGATGGGATGGGATGGGATCCATGGGATGATGGGATGGGATGGGATGGGATCCATGGGATGGGATGGGATCCATGGGATGGGATGGGATGGGATGGGATGGGATGGGATGGGATGGGATCCATGGGATGGGATGGGATGGGATGGGATGGGATGGGATGATGGGATGGGATGGGATGGGATGGGATCCATGGGATGGGATGGGATGGGATCCATGGGATGGGATGGGATGGGATGGGATGGGATGGGATGGGATCCATGGGATGGGATGGGATGGGATGGGATGGGAGGGATGGGATCCATGGGATGGGATGGGATGGGATGGGATGGGATGGGATGGGATGGGATGGGATGGGATGGGATGGGATGGGATGGGATGGGATGGGATCCATGGGATCCATGGGATCCATGGGATCCATGGGATCCATGGGATCCATGGGATGGGATGGGATGGGATGGGATGGGATGGGATGGGATGGGATGGGATGGGATGGGATGGGATCCATGGGATGGGATCCATGGGATGGGATGGGATGGGATGGGATGGGATCCATGGGATGGGATGGGATGGGATCCATGGGATGGGATGGGATGGGATCCATGGGATGGGATCCATGGGATGGGATGGGATGGGATGGGATGGGATGGGATGGGATGGGATGGGATGGGATGGGATGGGATGGGATGGGATGGGATGGGATCCATGGGATGGGATGGGATGGGAAATCTCCTCTGTCCCATCCCTGTCCCCTCCCTCTGCTCTCCCGTGTTCCCAGCCAGCTCTGAGCCCCCTCCTCTCACTCAGTTCCCCCCAGGCAGCCCCAAATGCAGCCCCAGAGCCGGACCAGTCCCTGCTCCACCTTCCAGGGAGCAAAGTGTCCCTGGGTGCCTGAGGGTGCAGCTCAGAGCTCAGGGGTCCCTGCTGTCCCGCCCCACACAGGGAAAAAGCTGCCAGTTGTGCTCTGACCGCAGAGGAAAAGCTGCCAGAGCTCTTCAAGGGCAGAAATCCAGGCAAGTGCAGAGTGAGGAGGGGGTGAAGCCCACGGCTGCTGTTTTCCAAGGCCATGGAGCGCCTGTGGAATTCAGTCAGAGCTGCCTGAAGGGGCCCCCAGGGCTGTCCCTGCCCATCCAGGGCTCCCACCCGGAGCCTCTGCCCCCTTTTCCCTGTCCCACCACGGCCCAGGAGGCAGCAGGGCCATGTTCCTGTGGAAGCTGATCCCAGGAACTCAGCTGCTCTAAATCCAGGCACAATCCCATCTCCCAGCCTCATTCCAGCCATTTGGGGTGGGGGCACTAAAAGCAGTGGGTTAAACTGTGAGTGGAATTTTCAGGAAGGCTCCAGACTTCTCTGCTCCCCATCCAAGAGCTCAGCTCACAAACTTGATTTTCTCACCAGGATTTTTACACTTCTTGAGCAGCTCCTGAGGGGCTGGAATTCTGGAAGGCACCAATGGCTCAGTGGGATGGGATGGGGCTCCCAAGGATTAGTGGAGGCAATAAAACATCCCTGGCTCCCAGTCCTGCCCCTCCTGGTGCCATTTACTCCCCCCAGCTACATCACAAACCATGGGGCCTTCACCAGCACCAAACTCCTGCTTTGACAACCAAATCCTGGAATCCACAGCAGAATCTTCAGGGTTACTCCTGTCCCTTGCCAGGAGGCCAGGAACAAGTTTTTAAAAGCCTTTTAAAATACTCTTCCAAAGCTCCACCCAATTCAGTCTGGACGGGGCTGGAGGGTTGTAAAAGAAGGCAGAAATTCTCATTTCCAGGTTTGGCTCTTTTGCTTCATTAAACCTGGGAACAGCCAAAGTTTCTTAGCAGGCAGAGGTTGTGGGATGGTCAGTGAAAGGAGCTGCAGTCCCACAGGAAGCCACACATTTGATCCATTGGCAGCAAACGTGCAGCTCTCTGTTTCTGGGGATTTTTGATCCTGCCATAACAGCCTGGACTGCTTTTTCTGGAAGCTCCAGTGCTGTTTAACGTCTCAAAAAGCAGCTCCCAGTGCTGGATGTGTCTCTTCCCAGTGCCTGGGACCAGCAGGACCAAACCCCCCCAGGGCAGCACCTGGGGCAAAACTTCCTCTGGCACAACACAGGTTTATCCTGATTCCATCCCTGGAGTCAGCAGAAATGCCCCTGAGTTCATCCCTGGATTCAGCAGAAATGCCCCTGAATTCATCCCTGGATTCAGCAGAAATGCCAGTGGGAGCTGCCCTGCCCAGCACTTTCCCTGTGTGCAGAACAGCCCTGATTCCATCCCTGGATTCAGCAGAAATGCCAGTGGGAGCTGCCCTGCCCAGCACTTTCCCTGTGTGCAGAGCAGCCCTGCCACAGCCACGGGACCCTGACACACTTCTGGGAGCAGCTTCAAGGTTCCCAACTCCAAAGATTCCTGGAGAAAAGTGCTTTTCTCTGCCAAAAGTGAATTCCAGACTCCCAAAGGTGTTGCAGGAGTCTCGGGGTGCTTTGCTGTGTCCAGCTGCATCCATCCACAGGAGCACAGGACACAATTCCCTCCAGCAGCGTGGGGTGTTCTTACACAGCCCCCAGCATGATGGACCTCAGCACCCTTCCCAGAATCATTCCCACTCGGGAAAACATCCTGTGCTCCTCAACAAACCCACTCTGGACACTGCTGAGGCTGAAGTTGCAATTAAAGCAATGCTCACTTACCTGCCAGAATATGCTGTCTATTGTGTTCCCCAGGAAGCCGTCCCTGCCCTCTGATGACACCAGCTTAGGTCCCAGAATCGTCATAAATTCATCAAAATCCACCTGGCCATCCCCTGGAATGAGAGGAAAAGATCAGAGTCAGAAATCAGAGAGAAGGTTGGGTTGGAAGGAGCTTTTAGAGGTTCTATAGAACAACACCCTGATGTGAACAGGGGCACCTTCCCGAGCAGCCCCCAGGGGGAATCTCCATCTCCGGGCAGCAGATCTGGGATTGCTGGAGGGAATAGCCTGGGGTGGGGCTCTGAAAGGCAGGGATCCATCTGCAGGGATCCATCTGCAGGGATCCACAGGGATCCGCAGGGATCGGCAGGGATCGGCAGGGATCCGCAGGGATTGGCAGGGATCGGCAGGGATCCACAGGGATCTGCAGGGATCTCAGGGATCTGCAGGGATCTGCAGGGATCCACAGGGATCCACAGGGATCCACAGGGATCCACAGGGATCGGCAGGGATCTGCAGGGATCCACAGGGATCTCAGGGATCCACAGGGATCTCAGGGATCCGCAGGGATCCTGTAAAAGCCGCTGCTCCGGGGCTCTGTTCATCACTGGGGCAGCTCGCTGGGGTAAGGGCTGGGCCCCGCATCCCTTGGAGAGCCATTCATTAAATTCCTGAACATTTATGGGCTCTGGAAAGCTCCTGCTGCCGTCGGGGTCGGGAGGATCGGGAGGATCGGGAAGGTCGGGAGGATCGGGAGGATCGGGAAGGTCGGGAGGATCGGGAAGGTCGGGAGGGTCGGGAGGATCGGGAGGGTCGAGAGGATCGGGAGGATCGGGAGGATAGGGAAGGTCGGGAGGATCGGGAGGATCGGGAGGATCGGGAGGATCGGGAGGATCGGGAGGATCGGGAGGATCGGGAGGGTCGGGAGGATCGGGAAGGTCGGGAGGATCGGGAGGATCGGGAGGGTCGGGAGGATCGGGAGGATCGGGAGGATCGGGAGGATCGGGAGGGTCGGGAGGATCGGGAGGATCGGGAGGATCGGGAGGATCGGGAGGATGGGGAGGATCGGGAGGATCGGGAATATCGGGAGGATCGGGAAGGTCGGGAGGATCGGGAGGATCGGGAGGGTCGGGAGGATCGGGAGGATCGGGAGGATCGGGAGGGTCGGGAGGGTCGGGAGGATCGGGAGGATCGGGAGGATCGGGAAGGTCGGGAAGGTCGGGAGGATCGGGAGGGTCGGGAGGATCGGGAGGGTCGGGAGGATCGGGAAGGTCGGGAAGGTCGGGAGGATCGGGAGGGTCGGGAGGATCGGGAGGATCGGGAGGATCGGGAGGGTCGGGAGGATCGGGAGGATCGGGAGGATCGGGAGGATCGGGAAGGTCGGGAGGATCGGGAAGATCGGGAGGATCGGGAAGATCGGGAGGATCGGGAGGGTCGGGAGGATCGGGAAGGTCGGGAGGATCGGGAGGATCGGGAGGGTCGGGAGGATCGGGAGGATCGGGAAGGTCGGGAGGATCGGGAGGATCGGGAGGGTCGGGAGGATCGGGAGGATCGGGAGGGTCGGGAGGATCGGGAAGGTCGGGAGGATCGGGAAGGTCGGGAGGGTCGGGAGGATCGGGAGGATCGGGAAGGTCGGGAGGATCGGGAAGATCGGGAGGATCGGGAAGATCGGGAGGATCGGGAGGGTCGGGAGGATCGGGAGGGTCGGGAGGATCGGGAGGATCGGGAGGGTCGGGAGGATCGGGAAGGTCGGGAGGATCGGGAAGGTCGGGAGGGTCGGGAGGATCGGGAGGATCGGGAAGGTCGGGAGGATCGGGAAGGTCGGGAGGGTCGGGAGGATCGGGAGGATGGGGAGGATGGGGAGGATCGGGAGGATCGGGAGGATCGGGAGGATCGGGAAGGTCGGGTGGATCGGGAGGATCGGGAAGGTCGGGAGGATCGGGAGGATCGGGAGGATCGGGAAGGTCGGGAGGGTCGGGAGGATCGGGAGGATGGGGAGGATGGGGAGGATCGGGAGGATCGGGAGGATCGGGAGGATCGGGAGGATCGGGAGGATCGGGAGGGTCGCGAGGGTCGGGAGGATCGGGAAGGTCGGGAGGATCGGGAGGATCGGGAGGATCGGGAAGGTCGGGAGGATCGGGAGGATCGGGAAGATCGGGAGGGTCGGGAGGATCGGGAAGGTGATGCCAGGTGCCAGCGGCTCCGGGGGATGCACACCGGGATGCTTCAGGATGCTGATTTATTCAAATCAGCCAGATTAGCAAGAAAACAATTTGCATGTTAAAGAGATGCTGGTGCCTGCCCCCTTTGGCCTGTGTGACCCCGAGTTCTTCACTTCGGGTCCTTCCCGATGTCGCTCTGCCCTCGGGGCCGGGCAGGGCTCGGTCCCCAGGTGAGGAAAGGGTGCCAGGAGTGCTGGGATCTGATTTTGTACCGCACTCGGGCAGCCCCGCTGCTCGTGACTTCCTGCAGGGATCATCACTAACTTCACACGCTTTAATTAGCAGCTTAATGAGAGCATTTTCCACAACCTCCGAAGAAAGATGCCATTGAAAAATGCATTATCCCCTTATTGACTGCTTTTTCAATTAAAACTCTTAGCTAGCAAGGCAGCTAGACCCCTCTTTTGCCTGGTAGAAATATCCCTTTAACATTCCCGTGAAGCTGCAGAAAACAAAGCTTCCCTGCCATCAGCACCTCAGGAGACTGCAGCATCATTCCATCAACACACAGAAATCACGGCTTTGGCTGAACATTCCTTTTGACAGCCACCAGAGAAATGTTATAAAAACCAGCACCAAAACCTGCACAGCACATCAGCAAAGGCCAGGTCTCACATCCCATCCCATCCCGGAGCAGAGTGTGGAGTTTGGGTTTGGCACAGACCCTGCTCTCCCTCCTGCTCCTCCCCACGGGCTCGGAGCGCTGGGGGATCCGCTCGGGATCCAGCCCTGCAGCCAAATCCAACCCCCCATCCCCAGGTACGGATGTGCTGCTCTCCACAAGGTCCTCAGGATTCCACATCATGTGTGGATTATCCACAAATCATCTCCGAGCTGGTTTAAGGATTTCACAGCTCTTTCCCAGCTTAATGGTTCCATGATTCCAAGGCACTCACACATTCCCAGAGCTTATTTACAAACTGGGAGGGCAGGGAAACCTGGGGGAACGGTGGGGTGGGATGTGCTGGGACTGGGAAACCTTGGGAATGGTGCTGAGGGGTCTGTTGGGATATGGAAACCTTGGGAATGGTGCTGAGGGGTCTGTTGGGACAGGGAAACCTTGGGAATGGTGCTGAGGGCTCTGTTGGGACAGGGAAACCTTGGGAATGGTGCTGAGGGCTCTGCTGGGACTGGGAAACCTTGGGAATGGTGCTGAGGGCTCTGTTGGGACAGGGAATGGTGCTGAGGGCTCTGTTGGGACAGGGAATGGTGCTGAGGGCTCTGTTGGGACAGGGAAACCTTGGGAATGGTGCTGAGGGCTCTGTTGGGACAGGGAATGGTGCTGAGGGCTCTGTTGGGACAGGGAATGGTGCTGAGGGCTCTGTTGGGACAGGGAATGGTGCTGAGGGCTCTGTTGGGACAGGACAGCCTGGCAGTGGCACAGGGGGTGAGGACAGAGGGGCTCCAGGCAGGATCCCACCCCTGAGCTGCTCTCACCAGCCAAGGGATGGGTCAGTGCCTGTGTGGGAGATCTCAGCAGAGCAGCAGAGCTGAGCTCAAGCGCTGGTTTAAACCCACCTAAAGCACTCCTTGATCTCCTCGCAGCCGTGCCCTCCCCCGTGAAGCTCGGTGTTAATCCTGGCATTAATGTCACCGAGTCACCCGGGGGCACCAACGCTGTGCCTGAGCCTCATGACTCAAACAATGACTCAGAACCTTTCTGGCCACCCCAGCAGAGCCCAAACACATCAGCTCATCATCCCCAGGCTGGCTGAGAGGAGCCTCCAGCACCCACAGGGGTTTGCTCCCTGCAGGACTCTGAGTCCTGGCAGAAAGCTGGGGACTGTGGCAATCAGAAGGAATGGCAGCCATGGGAGCCTGATCAGCATTCGCCCTCCTCCTGCCTGACCTCCAGCGAGCCCGAGGTGAGATATTTAAAGTTAATGAGCTGGGTTTGCAGCTCGGGGCACACAGCTCCTGTTTATTTTTATTCTCCAGCAGCTCCCTGCAGTGCCCAGGCTGGCACAGGTATGCCCTGGGATGGGGCACGGGACATTTCCCAGACGAGGCTTTCGGTTCCACACATTTGGAGGTCAGAGCCTCCTCAGTCTGACCCCTTGCCCAGCACGAGGCAGAGAATTTTCCCTAATTACAGCCTCAGTCCAGAACAGGGACTCAATGTCCCCTCAATGGGAACAGGGCAGGTCTGGCACCAAACTTTGGCCTTGGAAAACAGTTTTAATTATAGATGGCTCCAGTGACTTCTGGGAGAGGAAGAACCACCCCAGCACGGGAAGGACGTGGATCTGTGGGAAAGAGTCCAGAGGAGACCACGGAGCTGCTCCCAGGGCTGGAGCCAGGCTGGGAGAGCTGGGGGGCCTCACCTGGAGAAGCTCCAGGGACACCTCAGAGACCCTGGCAGAGCCTAAAGGGGCTCCAGGGACACCTCAGAGACCCTGGCAGAGCCTAAAGGGGCTCCAGGGACACCTCAGAGACCCTGGCAGAGCCTAAAGGGGCTCCAGGAGAGCTGGAGAGGGACAGGGGACAAGGGATGGAGGGACAGGAGCCAGGGAATGGCTCCCAGTGCCAGAGGGCAGGGCTGGATGGGATTTGGGGCAGGAATTGTTCCCTGGCAGGGTGGGCAGGGGCTGGGATGGAATTCCCAGAGCAGCCCCTGGATCCCTGGCAGTGCCCAAGGCCAGGCTGGACACTGGGGCTGGAGCTCCTGGGACAGTGGGAGGTGTCCCTGCCATGGAATGAGAAGAGCTCTAAGATCCCTTCCCACCCAAACCACTCTGGGGTTCCATGGAAAGCTTCACTGGATCTGAGTGAAAAGAAAGGATCAAACATCTCCACTGGAGCCCCTCTGTCTCTCAAGTGCCTCCACTCCCGCAGATTTCAGAGCAGTTGTGTGGATCTGGCTGCTCTGGCTCCATGACAACCACACAGAACAGATCCATGGATTGTAGGACACATCCCTGGAGGAGGGGATTTCTGTGGGGCTGGCAGAGCCCAGAAGGGAGGAGCAGGGGGGGTTTGTCCATCCAGGAGCTGCAGAGTTCCTCCCTCTGGTACACCTTGGCTTGTCCTGCAGGGAGCAGCTCCTCGGGAACAGCTTGCTTCCCATTAAAAATAAATCTGTGAACTGCCAGAGTCTGAGCAGGAGACAGACTGGGGAGGACAGGGAATCTGCTGGGACCTGTCCCTGCTCCAGCACGAGCACTCAAACAAGGAGGAGCAGTGCAAGGCAAACAGGGAGTGCAATAAATGCCCATCAGACACCTGCCAGCTGCAGCCGGGCCCCAGGGAGCTGCAGGGTGCCAAGGAGCCAGCCCTGGCACCACATGTCCCCAGGGATGTGCCAGCAGCCCCCCGTGGGTGAGCTCCCTGTGCCCCCAGCCCTCTCTGAAATCCCCTCCCTCCCTGGGGATCTCTGCAGCTCCGTGAGCTGCTGAACCCTCTGTCCCACGGATCAGGAGCAGCGGGATCACCCCCAGACCCCCAGGACCCCCATCCTCTGCCCCCTGCCCTGGGGAGGGTCTGACACCCTGGGGAGCAGCAGCAGCTGATGGAACAGGGCTCTGGGGGCACACACACAGCCTGGGGAGCAGCAGCAGCTGATGGAACAGGGCTCTGGGTGTTTCTGGGGGCACACACACACCCTGGGGAGCAGCAGCAGCTGATGGAACAGGGCTCTGGGGGCACACACACACAGCCTGGGGAGCAGCAGCAGCTCATGGAACAGAGCTCTGGGGGCACACACACCCTGGGGAGCAGCAGCAGCTCATGGAACAGAGCTCTGGGTGTTTCTGGGGGCACACACACACAGCCTGGGGAGCAGCAGCAGCTCATGGAACAGAGCTCTGGGGGCACACACAGCCTGGGGAGCAGCAGCAGCTCATGGAACAGAGCTCTGGGGGCACACACAGCCTGGGGAGCAGCAGCAGCTCATGGAACAGAGCTCTGGGTGTTTCTGGGGGCACACACAGCCTGGGGAGCAGCAGCAGCAGCTCATGGAACAGAGCTCTGGGTGTTTCTGGGGGCACACACACACCCTGGGGAGCAGCAGCAGCAGCTCATGGAACAGAGCTCTGGGTGCTCCTGGGGGCACACACACCCTGGGGAGCAGCAGCAGCTCATGGAACAGAGCTCTGGGTGCTCCTGGGGGTATTTCTCAGGAGGAAATAAAACACAGCAAGGATCCAACCAGAGCACAGGGCACGAGGTGCAGCTCAGCCCAGGGGCTCCAGAGCAGGGACTGCACTTCAGAGCTTCCTTTTGTGCTGTCCCTTCAGCAGGGCTGCACTTCAGCAGAGGCAGGGTTGGGTAGCATTTGGTATCATTTGATATAATTTGGCATAATTTGATGAACTCCCGAGCTGCAGATCTGACAGGCTGCAGGAGCAGCTGTAATTACTCCTCACTTCTGCAGTGAGAACACAGAATGGGATAAAATGTGATAATCCTCATTGTCCAAATGAGAGCAGACATGGAGACAGTGGCCCCTGTAAATCCAGACAGGTCTCATCAAGTCCAGCCCGCTGCCCGAAATTCCCAGCTCAGCAACACATTTTAAAGGACAGCCAGGCTGGAATGTGGCTGGAGCATTTCTCACACTGAAAAAATCACTTTGAGATCAAAGGACAAACCCAAACTCCATCCTAACCCATCTGTCCCATCCCTGGAAGTGCCTGAGGCCAGGTTGGACGGGGCTTGGAGCAGCCTGGGACAGTGGAAGGTCCCTGTGCCACTCCTGGCTCGGTGGCAGGAGGTGACAGCCAGGTGTGAAATGCTCCTGTCAGGTCACTTCAGATGCTCCTCTGAGATCCCCGTGTCCAGCCTGGCAATCCTGCTCCCTTCATCCCCATCCCTGCAGAAAACAGGGAACACCAGCCCAGCTCAGCCCAGCTCAGCCCAGCCCAGCTCAGCTCAGCCCAGCTCAGCTCAGCCCAGCCCAGCCCAGCTCATCTCAGCTCAGCTCAGCTCAGCTCAGCCCAGCTCAGCCCAGCTCAGCCCAGCCCAGCCCAGCTCAGCCCAGCCGGGTTTAACCCAGCCCAGCTCAGCCCAGCCCAGCCCAGCCCGGTTCTTTCCTCAGTGAAATCGGCCGTGGCAGACACGGGCTCTCTGCCACGCTGGAATTTGCTGATGAAAACTGGATCTTGGGGCTGCTCAGGCTGGCTCAGGTTAAACCCCAGGCCCTGCCAATTTTCTTACCTCATTTTCAGGCCCTGGCAGCAGTTTGGATGGGAAGGAAGGAATGGATGTCTGGCTGCTCCACCTGCCAGCACATCATAACTCACGGCACGGGCCAGAGATGTGCAGAGGATTTCACCTCCCCCCTGGCTCTCCTGACCACTGGGGACTCCTCCCTGAGCCTGACCTTTCATCCATCCAGGCTTCCAACCCATCTAATGCCAAGCAAAGACCTGGAAAAACCCAGCAATTCTCCCCAGGAATACATGGGAAGGTGCTCAGGCTGCTCCTGGGAGCCCTGGGCACAAGCAGCATTCCTGCCCTGCTCCTGAAGGATGCCCTTTCCCACTGGGAGAGGAAGGAGGAGGCTTTTGCTGGTTCTCACTCCACAGTTCAAGTTAAATCCCAGGAAAAGTGAAGAATCCATTGGAGGAAAAGTAGCCATAGTAATATAAATTCAAGCTGTACAGCACTAATTCAATTTGCAGGCAAGGGAAATCTTTCACAGAACATTCCCCTCTTTGCTCAGTGCCTCAGGAATTTCCCATTCCCTGACTTTTTTAAATCCACGTCCCCCTTGGCCCTTCCCCTGGCACAGCCTCCCCCAGACGCCTGCTCCAACCCTGCACCAGTACAACCAGTTTGGAGCTGGGGGACCAGCTGCCATCCCTGCAGGAAGCACAGAGAGCTCCCTGGAATCAGGAATTTAGCACCTCCACGGTTCCAGGTTTAACCCCCCAGCTCAGCTCCCTCCACAGCAGCAGTCTGCACAGAACGGAGCCAAAGGCTGCCAGAGTCAGGGAAGGACTGGAGACAAATCTGGACTGGGAGCCAAGTCCCAGCACTCTTTTTCCAACAAAGCTCAGAATTTCGGGAAAAGACCCCAGGAGCTGGCAGCACACTAAGCCTGGCTTTGCCAGCCCTGAGCCCCTCTCTGCCAGGAAAGGCCAGCACAGCAGGGCAAGGGGCAAACAACAATTTTTGGACAAAACCCTCTTTAAAGCAATGGTTTCCTTTTTCCCCCTTTTCTTTCCGGAATGAGACCATTCCCAAGGGGATCTCCTCTCCCTGCCAGCTTCTCTCTGCTGGCACCCTCGGGGGCTGTCACCCTCCCTGCCCTGGTGACAATTGTCCCGTGCAGTCCCCCTGGGGCAGGAGGCTCTCGCTGCCCCCTCTCCCCCAGCTCTGCTCTCCCGAGGGTTCCAGCATCTCCCTGCATCCCTGCATCCTCCTGCTGGGGCAGGATTTCCGTGTTCCCACCCTGCCACAGCCCCAGGACCAGGCTGCACCTCCTCCCCAGCCTCTCCACGAGCTGCTGGCAGCAGGGACATCTCCTCTCCTGCCCGGCCAAGGACATCTTAAAGGAATTGCTGGTTGTGCTCAGCTCTCGGTGAGCTCTGCAGCAGCTGAAATTCCTCCCTGGCTCCAGCATCCTGATCCCGCCTTTCCCTCTCCCCTCTAATGGCAGTTCTGTTGCTTTTATTCCCTCGGTAATTGTTTGACGAGCTCTCCCAGCAGGAATTGGCTCGGAATGATTCCACCCCTCAGAACTTCTCTTTGCAGAGCAATCAACACCTCCCTTATTGGAGCAGCGAGGGACTGGGCAGCTCGGCTGGGTGGGAATCCTGCTCCTCTCCTGGGAAGTGTCAGGGGCCAGGGATGCCCAGCAGGGCAGGGGGAAGAGCCTGGCAAGGTTTATCTGTGCAGGGTGGGATTGTTGAGGTGTCTGGCTGGTCCAGGAGCTGGACTGGATGATCCCGGGGTTCCCTTCCAATTCAGGATATTCCATGATGGTGATGGCACCAAAGGAATTGCTTCCATCACCTGCAGCCTGGCGCAGCTTCTGCCATCTGGCTTTGGTTTGTTTTTCTCCTGGGGAATGTCCCCTCTAGGCTGGGACAGCCCCTCTCCACTCGTGTGGGGACACCCAGCTCCTGTCTCTGCCCTGTGGGACAGGGACAGACCCAGGGGAAGGCTGGAGCTGTGTCAGGGAGGTTTGGGTTGGATTTTGTAAAGGTTCTTCCCCCAGAGGTGCTGGCACTGCCCAGGCTCCCCAGGGAATGGTCCCAGAGGCTGCCAGAGCTGCAGGAGCTGCCAGGGATGCCCAGGGTGGGATTGTTGGGGTTTGTGAACTTGTGAGAGCTGCTCTGTCTCCACCCAGGTGAATCCCACGAGGGATGGCCTGTCCCCCTTCCATGGACTGCCTGATCCCCAGGATTACCCACAGCAGCTTCACCTCTCACCCTGCCCTTTCCTTTTGGGTGGGGAAAGCAGAGCTCCCCAGCTCCCTCTCCCACCAGGAATTGTTGGATCCGGATCCAAGGGCTGCCGAGAGCCGGGAAAGCCGCTGGGAACGCCCCAGGAGGGAGCAGACCCCGCTGAGGACTCACCATCCATGTCCAGGCGCTGCATGATGATGGCCAGCTCCACCTCGCTGGGCATGTAGCCCAGGGAGCGCATGGCCATGCCCAGCTCCTGCTTGGAGATGAAGCCATTCCCGTCCCGGTCCAGCACTCGGAAAGCCTCTCGGATCTCTGTGGAGGCAAGGGGGAAAGGAGGAGCTGTTATGGTGGATGCTGAGCACAGAGGCAGCAGCTGTTGCTTTTTCCAGCGTTAATTGTGAATATTTGATGGTCCTGGGGCAGGAGGATCAGGATATGTTCGTGCACACCCATAAACCTCCCCCAGCCCCACGGCTCCTGTGCACACGGGATTTCCTGGGGACACAGAGGGAATTCATTCCAGGGAATATTGGGCCACATCTCCCATCTCCACGCTCTGGGCTCGGCTTTGCACCAGCTGTGACTTCCCAAAGCTGAATTCCCTCTGTCTCCCTGCCAGCCCTGGGAGGGAAAGGTGGGGAGGCTGCTCAAAGCTTCAGCTCGTAATTCCAGGAGACTTTGGAGTGGGAATGAATCCCTGAATCCCATCAGACTCCACCAGCTGCAGGGAAATCTCCTTTCATCTGTGGTCCTGAGAGCTCAGTGCAGTAAATATTACACCCAAATCAATTAATGGGAAAACAAACTCGTGACAGCTGAAGGCAGAAGAATGAGGTTCATTGCAGGGAGCCAGGGGAGGATTTTAGGAAGTAAAATGTGAATCTGGAAAAGTTTCCAGGCGAGTGAGACTGATCCAAATGCCAGGGGTAAATGCCAGGGATAAAGGAGACTTGTGGAATATCCACAGAGCAGCCCCAGCTGAGAGCCCTCTCCAGGCACTCCCATCCCAAAAGTGCATTAACAGCACTCAGCCTTTGAGCCTTGGGCAGAGCAGAACCCTCCTCACATTTGGGGCTTTCTGCTCCTCTCAAAGACCTGAACTTTTGACCAAGCCTGGCACATCCTTCCCAAATCCACTCCCACCACCAAACAGAGCCTTTTCCCCTCCCCAGTCTATAAATACCACTGGTGCCGAGGTAGATGTGAGCTATTTATAGGCTGAACACACTGTACAGGAGCAGTGTGACCTCAGGCAGTGCCTCTTCTTTATCTCACCATGGAACAGCTCCTCCTCATCCCCTTCTCTTCCCAGGAGTCATTCCCAAGCTCCTGCAGGTGCTGCCCATCCTGAGCACCCTCCCTGCACCCAGCCCTGCTCCCAAACCCTGCTCCAGGCTCCCGTGGGCCCCGGCTGCCCCTCACCTTCCTCTCCAGCTGTTACATTTCATTACCCAAAGCTAAAAATACAGCAGCACTTTCCCCAGATGACTTTCCCCACCAAGTCACCATGGCAACAGATGCTCCCGGCTCAGAGCTGCGAGGGGATGTGGTCCATGGAGCCAGGCTCTCCACAGACAGTGCTGGGGCTTGGGAGAACCTTTGGGATCTTTCCCACTGCAGCATCTCCACAGGAATGCTTTACCCTGAGCTCTGTCCTTCAAGGATCACAGGGGGAACGTGTGGAGGTGCTGCTGCCCTCTCCCCCTGCCCAGCCTGGAAAATCAGGCAGGTGGATTTCCCCTCCCTGGGGGGTCAGAAATCCCAATATTCCTCTTTCCCTAAGCAGTGTCTCCATTTACTCCCAAATGTGGGCAGCTGACACAGATCCGTATTAGAGGATAAAAGGGGGGAAAGATCCCAGGAACAATCAGAGAACTGGAAGTTCATCCTGCCCCACGGAATCACAGAGTCCTGCAGTGATTTGGGCTGGAAGGGACCAAGGCTCACCTTGTTCCACTATTCCAGGTTTCTCCAAGCCCCATCCAGCCCTGGCCACCCATTCATGCTGATGAACACCTTTGTTAATGGCCTCAAAGGGGCAGCAGCTACAACGTGAATGAAATTCCCAAATGATCTAAGGCTGGGAAGAACTGGAAGGGTGAAAGTCCAGCGGGGAGGAGGGAACAAATCAGGCTTTGGGAGCAGAGGGGGCTGAGGCAGCAGGAGCAGAGGAAAAGGTTTCCCAGGAAAGTTTAGCCTGAGGTTTGTCCCTGGGTGTGAAGATTCCTGTTCCACAGGAGCCCAGGGCACAGCACTCCCTTCCCAGAGTGATTTGAGCATTCCAGAGCTGTGCAGGGAAAGGAGGGGGGAGATGTGTTTGCTTTTAATTCATTCCCTCTCTCTCCTCCCATTGAACAGCTGCACTTTGCAGCTTCCCGATTACAGAGCACATGTCCAATCAATCCCCCTCCTCCGGGAGCGGGAGGGGAGAGCCAGGGAAAAGGAGGAATCTTCATCACCTTTCTGAAGGGCACAAACAGCTCTGCCAGAGCCCGGCCCCGACACCTCACCCAGCAAGTGCTCAACTCCCCCAGATCCATCCTCATCCTCATCCTCCTCCTGCTGCAGCCCTTCCCTCCCCGAGCCTCCCCCTGCTCCTGCCCGACCTTCCCGCTCATCCCAGCTCCCTGCTCGGGTTTATTCCCAGGGATTTCCCTGGGCAAGCATCGCGATTCTGCTGTGTCTCCTGGAGGAGGAGGAGGAATAAGGATTCCCTGGAGAATTAATTCCATCGCATCCCCTGGCCGCCCTCGGCTGCCCTGGGGTGTAAATCCCAGCGGAAAAGCGCGATCAGCGCTCAGCCAGTGCCACAGGATCCCGGCATTGGTGAGACAAGAGTGGGGATAACAGCACCCCAAAGCTCCCCACCCATGGATCCCAGCCCTGAGCTGCACCTTTGGGCCCCGAGCACGCAGGGAACGATCTGAAACTGCAACCAGCTCGTCCTCGAGTGAACCGGGGAGGGAGGCTTGGAACTACTACAGCTAAAAAAATGGAAATTTCCAGCCCTCCATCTGCTATTCTCACTCTCCGTTTTTTGGGTGGGTTTTTTGGGTTTTTTTTTCTCCCTGCCACAAATTGCAACGAAGTGTCAAAATAACCCCGTTTTTATCTAATGGCAGCGTCCCCCCGGCGTATTCCAGCGGGAAGTGTCAAAACATTTCCCTCGGTTATTGGGATGGCAGCGGAGCCCTTCAGCATCCCCAGCTGGAGCTCTCACCCTGCCCTGGGCTGTCCCAGAGCTGCTGCAGCCTCTGCTCCTCTTCAGCACCCCAGAGCAGGCAGGAGCAGGGCTGCAGGGATGGGGAATATCCAGGAGCATTCCAGGTGCTCCAGCAGCTCCAGGAGAGCAGGGATGGCACAGGGACAAAACCCAGTGAACCTCCAAACCCTCCCAAACCCCCCCAAACCCTCCCAAACCCCCCCAAACTCTCCCAACCCGGGGCTGGCTCTGCTTTGTTCCCAGAGGGGCTGTTCCATGGAACAATTCCAATCACATTGGTGAACTCTAAAGCAATTTGGAAAAGCTTTTCCCAAAGCATCACTGGAGTGTTTCCTTAAGGGAGCCCCAAAAAGCCCCACAGCAACACTTGAGCCCCTCAGGAAAACTGACACAGCTCCAGCAGCTTCACCAGCAATTCCCAAGTATTTCCCTGTACAGAGAGCAGCAAACTCATTGCAAATGGGTTTCTTCTTCCTCTGTTTACCTTTTGCAGAAAACAGGAAAAACTGTTGTACTAAACCTTGAATCCTCCAAATGTTCCAGGAGAGTGATTGAAATATTTGCATTTCTCTGCTGTTTGGTTGTTTGAATGAAGCTGCAGTTTCTGCACATCAAAGGCCCATAAGAATAAAGCCTTCCTGAGAATAAATCCCTGTTCTGTCTCTGTGTGCTGTGTACCTGAAAGCAGTCCTTGAGAATTCCACTGGAAAAACGTGTTGGAGGCAAGCACAGACAATCCAGCTTGAAAGGGATTGCTTTCCTTGCAAGCCTTAATGGCATTTTAAATAACACTGAAGAACTCATTTCTTTTCATTTCCTACCTTTTGGAAACATCTTTTTCTTTTTTTCCCCCTTTTTTTTTTGTTTTGTTTTGTCCTGTCCTCCTTCCAGCACCTGGAAACCAGACTGGCTCAGCCCAGTAAAGCCAGAGGTGGATCCCAGTTCATCTCCCATTTCCCATCTCCCATTTCCCATCTCCCATTTCCCATCTCCCATTTCCCATTTCCCATTTCCCATCTCCCATCTCCCATTTCCCATCTCCCATCTCCCATTTCCCATTTCCCATCTCCCATTTCCCATCTCTCAGTTCCCATTTCCCATTTCCCATCTCCCATTTCCCATCTCCAGTTCCCATCTCCCATTTCCCATTTCCCATCTCCCATCTCCCATTTCCCATCTCCCATCTCCCATTTCCCATCTCCCATCTCCCATCTCCCATCTCCCATTTCCCATTTCCCATTTCCCATTTCCCATCTCCCAGTTCCCATCTCCCATCTCCCATTTCCCATTTCCCATTTCCCATTTCCCATCTCCCATCTCCCATTTCCCATTTCCCATCTCCCATTTCCCATTTCCCATTTCCCATCTCCCAGTTCCCATTTCCCATTTCCCATCTCCCATTTCCCATCTCCCATTTCCCATTTCCCATCTCCCATCTCCCATTTCCCATCTCCCATCTCCCATCTCCCATTTCCCATCTCCCATCTCCCATTTCCCATTTCCCATCTCCCATTTCCCATTTCCCATTTCCCCACAGATGGATGCACTGAACAGCAGCGCTGCCTTCAGAGCCTGTTTGGTGCTTGGGAAGGAGGCAGCAGAGCTGCCAGCACAGACAGGCTCTTCAGAGGGCTGCTTTAATTAACTGCTGTGATATCAAAGCTGAAGGACTCCTGACACACAATTACAGGGCATTGTCTGAGCTGGAAAAAGCCGTGTAACCCTTGCCTTTATCATCATCTCACTCCTGCTCACTCCATACCTCCAAAACACATCCCATGTCACATTTCAGTGGCCACTTCTGTATCTGCTGAACAAATGAACATTTCTAAAAGTACCAGGAAATCTCAGAACCTGAGCACACAGCCAAGCACAGAGGCTGCAATTGCATCTCAGAGCTGGCATTAGAACTGCAGTGAGCTGCTCTGAACTCTGCAGAAGTCCACCTTAAGCTCTGCTTTGGAGGAGATAATTTATGCTGGGCCATCCATCTCTGTCTGGGAGGCAGAGCCACACCTGAGCTGGGGACAGCCTCTCCCGGGGTGCTGAGGGGACAGAGGAGCCACCACTTATCTGTGTGACCTCAGGTGCTGGCCCATGGAAAACCCCTGGGAAAGGATACAGGTGATGGCTGGGAAATCCCAGCAGGTGTTTGAGCCTCTTCCAGCTCATCCTCCCAACAGATGCACTCCTTTTCTCTGTGGGGTCCATCATTCCCTCCCCTCCTGCCCCAGCCCGCAGTGAGAGCCTCATCCCCAGGGACCTGGGGCCATCTCCTCCCACGCCCCAGCTTTGAGTCATTCCTGATTTATTCCCTTTCTCTGATTTATTCCCTTTCTCTCACACCAGCCTCGTGCTGCCGGTTCCATCCCCTGCTCCAGTTCCTGCATTCCCTCTCTGCTGCATCTCATGCACAGCCCCAGACCCTGCCTGATTCCAAACACAAGGATCTTGGCATGATTCCCAAATCCCTGCCTGATTCCCAAATCCCTGCCTGATTCCCAAATCCCTGCCTGATTCCTGAATCCCTGCCTGATTCCTGAATCCCTGCCTGATTCCCAAACCCTGCCTGATTCCCAAATCCCTGCCTGATTCCTGGCCCTGTCCCTGATTCCCAAATCCCTGCCTGATTCCCAGCCCAATCCCTGCTTGATTCCCAAATCCCTGCCTGATTCCCAAATCCCTGCCTGATTCCCAAATCCCTGCCTGATTCCAGAATCCCTGCCTGATTCCCAAATCCCTGCCTGATTCCCAGCCCTATCCCTGCCTGATTCCCAAATCCCTGCCTGATTCCTGGCCTTGTCCCTGATTCCCAAATCCCTGCCTGATTCCCGAATCCCTGATTCCCAAATCCCTGCCTGATTCCCAGCCCAATCCCTGCTTGATTCCCAAATCCCTGCCTGATTCCCAAATCCCTGCCTGATTCCCAAATCCCTGCTTGATTCCCAAATCCCTGCCTGATTCCCAAATCCCTGCCTGATTCCCAAATCCCTGCCTGATTCCCAGCCCTATCCCTGCCTGATTCCCAAATCCCTGCCTGATTCCCAAATCCCTGATTCCCGAATCCCTGCCTGATTCCCAAATCCCTGATTCCCAAATCCCTGCCTGATTCCCAGCCCCATCCCTGCCTGATTCCCAAATCCCTGCCTGATTCCAGAATCCCTGCCTGATTCCCAAATCCCTGCCTGATTCCCAGCTGCATCCAGAGCCTTCTGTGCCATTCCAGAGGCTCCTCCAGAGCTGAAGGCAGCAGGGGTGGTGAGGGCTGGTAAAGCCCAGGCACTCCTGCCCCTCTCCCCACAGTTCCAGGTGGGAATCCAGCCGAGGATCCAGCCTGATTCCAGGAGGGGATGAATCCCTGAGGGGATGAGGAGCTGATTTTCGGGAGGGTGAAGCAGGGACTGTCCCCTGGGTCTCTGGGCACAGGAGCTGCTCCTGGGGCACAGGTCCTGGTGCTGGAAGCACAGAGCTCCTGGCTCTGCCACAAACCCATGAATATCCCAGAGAGAAAGGGGCTGTGGATGAAGCAGCCCCGAGCAGCACAGCCCCGTGCTGGGTGCAGAGAGATTTCTACACAAAGCAAAGCAGATCAGGCTCACGTTGCTGGAAAAGGACACCAGATGCCTTTGACGTCACCTAAATTATCTCTATTTTTAAAAGTTACTCTTTCCCATTTGCTGCCAACTCAGAAAGTCCAATTTGCCAAGATAATCTATGGAGTGGGGATGAAGATTTCCAAAGTTGAGGTGTCGGTCTCTTAGCAACCGTAGTACTCTTTGTATTAAACCCAGCCCAGGCGTCTCCTGGAGCCTTTTCTGCACCTAATCAGCAAATTCCCATTAAAGACACAATATTGGAGAAACGTCACCCAGGATCCAGGATACATCTAAACACATGGAGTCTGTGTTCTCTCTGCTCACAGGGATATTTATAGCAGGGAGGCAGAGCAGGGAGGGATGTGGCATCTCTTATTCATGCGAGGGACTGGATAAGAAATGAGAATGTAGGGGAAAAAAAGATGCAGCGAGAGCTGATAAGAAAAACAACATAAAATCATGGCAAGAACTTCTTCCAGCTGGGTCTGGTTCAAGTGGTGGCCTTTGGCTGGTGGGAAGGGGTGAGAGAAAAGCAAAGCTCCCTCTCCTTGGCTGCTCTGCTTCCAGCCCAGCGTTTGGAGCCGTTTGACACCTCCCTTTCCCCAAGCCTACCAGAGTTCTGGAAAAAGGGCTTTTGCCTCCCACATCCACATCTGCTTCTCCCAGCCCAGCAGCAAGCTCTGACTGCTGGGAAGCTTCCCCTGGGTGACACCTCCGGGTGCAGAAAGCTGCTGGGGAAGGGGTGACACGGAGCCACCTCCCTGTGCTGTCCCTGTGGAGCTCCTGTGCTCCCTGCACAGCAATTCTGGCCTTTTCTTTCTCTTACAAACATAACAAAAACCTCAGGAAAACAAGGCAGCGTGGCTCTGAGCCACAGTTTCAGTACAGCCAGCCCAAAGAGGGTTCCTGATCCCCCTGCATCCCTGCAGGCTGGGTGAGGAATTCCCTGTCCCCTGTGCCCAGGATCAGCCTGGGCTGTCCCCACCTCCCAGGGCCACGCTCTGCAGCTGAGGATGAGGAGGATCCCAGCAGCATTTTGGGATTTCAGGCACCATCCCCTGCCCAGGATCCCCGTGGATCCTCCCACATGGATCCTGCTGGCTGCTGCTGGCCAAGAGCAAGCTCTGCTGATTCCTGGGGCACATCCAGCACCAGGGCAGCAGCACAAAGTGCCACACTCCCCACACTTCATTGGGACGCTTTATGAATTAATTGGAGTACAAAGTCAGGTCTAATTGATGTTTGTATTGATTGAACTGCTCCAAGTCTTAATTTTGGTTGTAAAACTTCCTTTAAAACAGAGCCATTTATAATTAAGACAGGATCTGTAATTAATGGAGTTTTATACTCATAAAACTGCCTCTCTCATCAGTCTAAATTAAACTCCACATGAAAGTTGGAGCAAATTAAATACAGTAGATGCCAAAACTACTTTCTCTGAACTCTTTGCTATTCTTATTAATGTGGAAACAGAAGAGATGTGGAAGTGTGGAAGATGTTGGAAATGCTTTTTAGAGAGGAGACAGCATGGTCTGAGTCCATCCCCTGCAGGGTGAGCACAGAGACATCCCCATCCCCTTCCACACGAGGCACTTCCCACATTCCAGCTGCAAAATTGACATTTTCATATTAAAAAATTCACATCTTGCCCCTCTTGCACCGTTCTGACAAACACAAAACTGCTTGGAAAAGTGTTTCATTCCATCAGAGTCCCACAAGAGACCCAAGGGGGGATTGGCAGAGGTTCCCTTCACGTGCCAGGGGTAATTTAAAACAAAGATTAATTAAAACAAAGGTTAATTAAAACAAGGGTGAGGATGGGCCTGGCCATGCCCCCAAATCTCCATTAATGAAACTCCCCAGCTCTGGTAGCTGTGGGTGACCAAATGGCTCTTTCCAGCCTGATCCACTGGAAATCTTCACAGCCACAATATTTACACAGCCCAGACAATTCTGAGCCCGTGGCAAGAAAATAAATCACCGTGGACATATGTACAGAGCTAAAAGTTCCCCAATAAATCTGTTTGCCATGTCTGCCCCATCCACATCTAGGTAATTAGCAATCCCCTGCTTTAAATGCTCCCATTTAATTGGGGTTGCTGTTTTGAGTGGAATATCATTTCCTCTTCCCAAAAGGGCCATTGCTATTTTCGTATCATGGGGTTTTTTTCTGGCTGCCACATTCTGCTCTCCCCACTCAAAAGAGTCACTGCAGCCCTCACCAAGTATTTCTGGCTGGAAGATTCCTACACACATCCCTGAGCTGACGTGCAGGGAGGCTCTCCCAGCTGCCCAGAGTTATCCAGGGCTATCCCCCAGGAGCCCAGGAGCTGCTGCCAGGAGCTGCTCAGGCGCTGCCTGCTGCCATCCTTGGCTGTCCCCATGGGCAGGGGACACCCCAGAGCCTGGGTGAGGAGCTCTGGCCATTGCCACCAGAGGGTCTGTCCCCTCCCTGGGGGTGAGGATTATTCCAGCTGCTCCCGAGCAGCCAAAGCAGAGCTGGGGCTGGGGGAGGTGCAGGAGGTGCCTCCCCAAATGTGGGAGGGAAATGCCCGAGCAGCACCAAACCCCTTTGTTTGATCTGTTGTAGGGCAAAAGCAGAGGGGTCTGTGGCTCTGCTGCCTCCCTGCCCAGGCCACTCTCTGAATCTGTGCTGCTCTCATTCCACCAAAGCCCCAGGAGCAGGAACAGGAACAGGAGCAGGGACAGGAGCAGGGACAGGAGCAGGGACAGGAGCAGGAGCAGGAGCAGGGACAGGAGCAGGAGCAGGGACAGGAGTAGGGACAGGAGCAGGAGCAGGAGCAGGGACAGGAGCAGGAGCAGGGACAGGAGCAGGGACAGGAGCAGGAGCAGGAGCAGGAGCAGGGACAGGAGCAGGAGCAGGGACAGGAGCAGGAGCAGGAGCAGGAACAGGAACAGGAGCAGGAGCAGGAACAGGAGCAGGGACAGGAGCAGGAGCAGGAGCAGCAGCAGGGACAGGAGCAGGAACAGGAGCAGGGACAGGAGCAGGGACAGGAACAGGGACAGGAGCAGGAGCAGGGACAGGAACAGGAGCAGGGACAGGAGCAGGAGCAGGGACAGGAGCAGGAGCAGGGACAGGAGCAGGAGCAGGGACAGGAGCAGGAGCAGGAGCAGGGACAGGAGCAGGGACAGGAGCAGGAGCAGGAGCAGGAGCAGGAACAGGAGCAGGAGCAGGAGCAGGGACAGGAACAGGAGCAGGGACAGGAACAGGAGCAGGGACAGGAGCAGGAGCAGGGACAGGAACAGGAGCAGGAGCAGGGCTGGAGCAGGAGCAGGAGCAGGAGCAGGGACAGGAACAGGAGCAGGGACAGGAGCAGGAGCAGGAGCAGGGACAGGAGCAGGAACAGGGACAGGAGCAGGAGCAGGAGCAGGAGCAGGAGCAGGAGCAGGAGCAGGAGCAGGAGCAGGAGCAGGAGTAAGGGAATGCAGAGCGTTGATTATTAATGAAGCACATCAATTACCACGCTGGTAATTACCCAAAGGAGCGAGGTTCAAAAGAGCCTCTCTCTGTTCCCCCAGCAATTCCCAGCCCAGACACCCAGCCCAGACTGGAGCACTCCATGCATGACAAACTGGGATGGGACTGGGATGGGACTGGGATGGGACTGGGACTGGGATTGGGTGTCACCCAGCCAAGAGCCCTGGCCTGCTGATCTCCTACAGGGGAAATAAACTGAACCCTTCAATCTCCTCCAAACCCCTCTGCAAAGCCCCACGAGCTGCTGAGCTGAGCTCCTGAGCTGCTGTCTGACCCCATCTCCTCCTGCCACGCCTGAAGGGAGCCTCAGCCCTTCTCTCATTGATGGGAGCTGCAGAAATCAAAGCAGAAATCAAATCTCCTTCTCCAAGGAGGAAAAAAAGCAGATTGGAATTGCCAGAGCCAGTGCAGGACAGCAGAGAAGCTGAGGAGGAGCCAGACTCCCCCTCCAGAGCCCTGGATTTAACCAGACTCGGGATTTGCTTTGCTGCCATTTCCTCAGCTCATACATTCCAGCCTTCCTGATGAAAAGTGAGAGCCAGACAAAAGGGAGGATGGGGAATCCAGCAAAGGAAAGCTGTGCATGAAGGAGCCTGGAAGGCAGCTGGAGTGAGCCCTGAAGAAGCCATCAGCTCCCTAAACCCATTCCCAGAGCGGGTGGGAAGTGTCCCTCGTGCATCCCAGCCAAGGCAAAGCCTGGATGTTGTCAGGGCTGGGCTGGAGTGGCCTGGGCCCTGCCAGGACCTGCCCTTGGCTCCCTGGGCTCTGCCAGGACCTGCCCTTGGCTCCCTGGGCTCTGCCAGGACCTGCCCTTGGCTCCCTGGAGCTGCTCAGGGGAGCACTGGAAGCCCTTGGGAGCCCCAGGGGTGTCTCAGGTGTCACCCCACACCTGGGGCTCCTCTGCCAGCCTGGGGGGGTCCCTGCACGTCCCTGCCCCAGTCCTGCTCCCTTGGATGGAAAGGAACCATCCCCAGGCACTGTGTGTCCTTCCCCCAGGGCAGAGCCAGCCTCCCCCTGCCCCCTCCCCAGCTCCAGCCTGCAAGGAAATGCTTGGATTTCATCTTCCTGTGGAAGCTGGGACCTGGCCAGCCAAAATCTGCACGTTTGCCACACCTTCAGGGCAGAGCTGAGTGAAAAAGCTCAGACCCAAAATGAAACACTTCGCTATGGAACAGATGAGAATTCTTTTTCCCTCCATAGCTTCCGATTCATGGGAGAAAAATGCAAAAATTCAAACGTGCAGTTTTGCCTCAGATTCAAAGAAAAAGTAGAAAAAAGTAGGGGCATCCATTTATGTTTTAAACTGCAGTAAACTGAACAATCCTGTATTGGCAGTGCCTGTCCTGGGGCTGGTAACTCTCCCTGAGGAGCAGATCTGCACAGTCAGGGATGTTTTACTCCTCAGCCCATCTCACTTCCACTGCCCCCAGAGCAAAGCAGGACAGAGCACCCAAATTCCTCTGTGTTCTCATTTTGCCTCCTGCAGCACTGAGATCACATTTCCAGGGCAGTGAGGAGCTGCACTGTGCTGGGCACCCCAGACACGCTGGCACACACAGCTCCTATTCCAGAGCAGGAATTGCTGGGTCCCCACAGCACAAATCCCCTCAATCCTGAGCCACTGCTGAGCACAGAACTGCTCCAGGCCTTTTGGACCCCTGGGAAGCAGCAGAAATTCCAGTGGGTTCCAGATCCCCGTCCCTGCCCCTCCCAGCGCTGTTCACACAGTCCCAGGCCCTGGATTAGATTTTGTTGAAAGGAAAGTAATGAGATTTGTGTTTCCTTGCAAATTAAAAATAAAATGCTCAAAAGAATAATCCTAAAATACAAAATATTGCCTCATCTCAGATGTTTCTAATAGGCTTGTGTTCTAATGGCTTATTTAGAGAGACTTTTCCTAAATGACATCTTAATGATGCGGATTCAGGACCATGAGACACAAATATAATTCACTACCAAAGCTTGGGGGTTTTCTTTCTTTGGTTGTTGTTGGTTTTGGTTTCTCTCCCCAGAATTGTTATCAAAATAAAGGAGACATTTTCAGAATGCCTTTGTGCTGTTCTGCACTGCTAGAGACTGAAAATTCCAAATGTCAACATTTCTGGGAGTTCTGTTCCCTGCTCTTCCTTGGCTCGTGCTGCCTGTGGCCCCTCAGCTCCGGGCAGGGCTGGGACTGAGCAGCTCCCTGATCTTCCATCCCCTCCCAGTCCCATCCCAATCCCATCCCAGTCCCAATCCCAATCCCAATCCCAATCCCAATCCCAATCCCAATCCCATCCCAATCCCATCCCAATCCCATCCCAATCCCACCCCAATCCCAATCCCATCCCAATCCCATCCCAATCCCAATCCCAATCCCAATCCCAATCCCAATCCCAATCCCATCCCAATCCCATCCCAGTCCCAATCCCAATCCCAATCCCATCCCAATCCCATCCCAATCCCATCCCAATCCCATCCCAGTCCCAATCCCATCCCAATCCCATCCCAATCCCAATCCCATCCCAATCCCATCCCAATCCCAATCCCAATCCCAATCCCAATCCCAATCCCAATCCCATCCCAATCCCAATCCCATCCCATCCCAATTCCATGCCAATCCCATCCCAATCCCATCCCCAATCCCATCCCAGTCCCAATCCCATCCCCAATCCCAATCCCAATCCCATCCCCAATCCCCTCCCAGTCCCATCCCAATCCCATCCCAATCCCAATCCCATCCCAATCCCATCCCAATCCCATCCCAATCCCAATCCCATCCCATCCCAATCCCATCCCAATCCCAACCCCAATCCCATCCCAATCCCATCCCAACCCCAATCCCATCCCAATCCCATCCCAATCCCATCCCAATCCCAACCCCAATCCCATCCCAATCCCATCCCAATCCCAATCCCAGCTGCTGGAGGGTGCCAGGACCCTGCAGCTCTGGGCACTGAGCTCCACAGTCTCCTGTCCTGTCACTCTGGGTGGTTCCTGTGATGCTCCCGTGGCTGCTGCTGCTGTCCCAGCACTGTCCCTGTCCCTCCCTGGTGTCCCTCTGGGCTGGTCCAGGCCACAGGAGCCCTTTGGAGCGGGGATGGACAGGAACAGCCAGGGAATGTCCAGGGAATGTCCAGGGAATGTCCAGGGAATGTCCAGGGAATGTCCAGGGAATGTCCAGGGAACACCCCGGGAATGTCCAGGGAATGTCCAGGGAATGTCCAGGGAATGTCCAGGGAATGTCCAGGGAATGTCCAGGGAACCTCCAGGGAGTGTCCAGGGAACACCCAGGGAATGTCCAGGGAATGTCCAGGGAGTGTCCAGGGAATGTCCAGGGAATGTCCAGGGAGTGTCCAGGGAATGTCCAGGGAATGTCCAGGGAATGTCAGGGAATGTCCAGGGAATGTCCAGGGAATGTCCAGGGAATGTCCAGGGAATGTCCAGGGAATGTCAGGGAACATCCAGGGAATGTCCAGGGAATGTCCAGGGAACCTCCAGGGAATGTCCAGAGAACACCCAGGGAACACCCAGGGAACACCCAGGGAATGTCCAGGGAACCTCCAGGGAATGTCCAGGGAATATCCAGGGAATGTCCAGGGAACACCCAGGGAATGTCCAGGGAACCTCCAGGGAATGTCCAGGGAACACCCAGGGAATGTCAGGGAACCTCCAGGGAATGTCCCAGCTCTGGGCTGCAGGAACCCTGTCCCAGGCAGTACCACAGTGCCTCAGCAGAGCAAAAAGGCAGCAGGTGAGGATGAGACCCCTGGATGCTTCCAGGAACATTTCCTGGGATAGCAGGGACTTGTTAAACCCAGGTTTAACACCAGGGATTGAAGAACTTCTAAAATTAATGATCCAGCCCGGGAGCTCACATCAAAAATTAAAAATCCCTATTAAAAATGGGGTAAACGTGTCACAGGCAGATTGAAATGCCTTTCATGGCAGGTTTAGTGTGGATTTGCTCCATTCCCGTGGCCAGAGGGGACACAGGCAGTGAATTCCCAGCCAGGGAGCCTGGCAGGATCCACAGCAGACCCGAGGGGAGCTGCACCAAGGCACAGTTTGGATCCCTCTCCCCAAATCCATCTTTGTCCAGCTCAAACAGCTCCACCTCCACTACAACAATCCAGGAATCCTGCAGCCCTGCCCAGGCAAATCTGAACATCCCCCCCAGTGACTCCCTGTCTCTCCAGCCCGTTCCCAAACTGTGTCAGCAGAGCTGGAGCTCAAACCCTCCCTTTAATTGTTGTCCAGATGGTGTCCCTGTCATTTTCATTTGTTGGCAGCCAATCCCATTTTATTTGTACTCTCTTGCTGCAAGGACTCTCTCCTTGGAGCTGCTGCTGGTGCCTGCTCCTGGATTTTGGGGCAGGGGTCCAGGTGACACATTCCCCTTGGGAAGGGCTGTGGGGCAGGGGGAGCAGAGCCCCTGGAGCCTTTCCCAAGGCTGCCTTTGTTCCCCTGGAAAATCAACCTGCTGGAGCCCAGGCTCCCTGTGCAGGGCTGGGGGTGTGAGGGAGGATGGAAATGCTGGGCAGGGGTCTCCCCTCAGCCAGTGCTCCCAGGAATGGTCCTGCACTCCTGCCACAGCTCAGGGAACGACACCCACACACAAACCTCTGCCCTGGGGAGCCCTGCAGCCTCCTCAGGGCTGAGCTGCCCCAGCCCCAGGGACAGGGAACCATCCCTGCCCCATCCTGGAGCTGGCTGGAGCAAATGGGAGCCTGCAACCCAAGGATTCCTGCAGAATTCCCTGTGCCAGAATTCCCTGGCACAGCTGGGGCTGCCCCTGGATCCCTGGCAGTGCCCAAGGTCAGGCTGGACAGGGGAAGGTGTCCCTGGATCAGCTTTAAGGTCCCTTCCACCCCAAACCTTTCTGGTTTGATCCTCAGAACATTTACACTGCACCAGATTTTATCATTTCTTTAGGGAGGCTGTTCCATACCCGGAACTCCCAAGTCCCAAGGAAATCCACACTGGAATTCCAAGCTGTAGTTGGAAAATTGGCAGAAGGAGCTTGGCAGAAGGGAGGGACAGAGCTGCTCCTGTCCCCAGCAGCCTGGACATGGTGCTGGCACACTTTGATACTCAGGGACATGAAACCCCATCCCAGCTCAATAGCAGACAGAAATAATTCCATTTCCAGCCATGGCCACTCACAACAGCGACCCTGGGGATGAACCTCCCTTGGAAAAGAGCTCTGGGAAACAGCAAATGTGCTTTATACAGTCCCAGCCACTTCATTAATGCTTGCAGGGCTTGCACTGAGCGTGGGGAGCTGTGCAGGGATCCATCTTCCTTCCCTCATTCCCCTTTTCCAGGTGTTTTTCCCTGTCCCTGGAGCCCAGCAGGCTCAGCCTGTTGCTGCTCCATGACTCAGCCCACTGACGAATGCCTGTGTCCCCTGGCTCTCCCTCCTGGAGCACCCTGCTGCTCCTGATGCCACCTGCAGCACCGAAGATGAGCAGTGCCCAGCTGGGGAGGCTGCAGGGACTGTCCCTGTCCTCTCCCCTCTGTGCCCACCTGCAGGATTCCGGTGCCAGGGAGAGCTCAGCCCCTGGAGAGGGACAGGAGCCAGGGAATCTTCCCAAAAGCAGCAGAGAGAAGCAGCTCTGCAGCAGCCACAGTCCCAGGGATTTGTTAAACAACACCCCCAGAGGAGCCTGGCTGGTGTCACAGCCCTGCAGGACCCGGTCCCCTCCCTTCCAGCAGCCAGGGATTGTCACCAGGCGTGCAGAGCAGCGTGAGCAGCCCCAGCTGCATGGGCAGAGGCAGGGTCAGGATGGCAGGGCTGTGTTTATCATGTTGGGACATGTAACCCGTGCTGGGTGACCCCAGAGTGTCCCCAGAGTGTCACAGAGTGTCCCCAGAGTGTCACAGAGTGTCCCCAGTGTCCCAAGAGCGTTCTCAGAGTGTCCCCAGTGTCCCCAGAGCGTCCCCAGAGTGTCCCCAGAGCATCCCCAGTGTCCCCAGAGTGTCCCTGCCCCAGGACTGCCACCCTGCCCAGCTCCAGGTGCTGCAGCCCCCAGCCCCTTGCTCAGGGTGCCGTGCTGGCCAGCGGGGGACAGAGGCTGATCCCAAACCCAGGGGACAGAGGCTGATCCCAAAGCCAGGGGAGCAGCAGGGGACAGAGGCTGATCCCAGCTCCAGGGGACAGAGGCTGATCCCAGCTCCAGGAGAGCAGCAGGGGACAGAGGCTGATCCCAAAGCCAGGGGAGCAGCAGGGGACAGAGGCTGATCCCAAACCCAGGAGAGCAGCAGGGGACAGAGGCTGATCCCAAACCCAGGAGAGCAGCAGGGGACAGAGGCTGATCCCAAACCCAGGAGAGCAGCAGGGGACAGAGGCTGATCCCAAACCCAGGGGACAGAGGCTGATCTCAGCTCCAGGAGAGCAGCAGGGGACAGAGGCTGATCCCAAAGCCAGGGGACAGAGGCTGATCCCAAAGCCAGGGGAGCAGCAGGGGACAGAGGCTGATCCCAAAGCCAGGGGACAGAGGCTGATCCCAAAGCCAGGGGAGCAGCAGGGGACAGAGGCTGATCCCAAACCCAGGAGAGCAGCAGGGGACAGAGGCTGATCCCAAACCCAGGGGACAGAGGCTGATCCCAGCTCCAGGGGACAGAGGCTGATCCCAAACCCAGGGGACAGAGGCTGATCCCAAACCCAGGGGACAGAGGCTGATCCCAGCTCCAGGGGACAGAGGCTGATCCCAAACCCAGGAGAGCAGCAGGAGCCTCAAACCCCCTCAGTGCTCTCTGCAGCTGCCCAGGGATCTCTTCCACACCCAGGGAAGAGGGATCCAGGTGGGAGCTGGTGCCAGGGGAGGTGCTGGGAAGAAGCAGCAGAAATCAGGCACCTGCTGTGGTTAATATTCCCTAATGATGGGAAAAGCTCCTGGAGAGGGATGTCCCCACACTCCTGCTCCTGTTCCCCTGCAGCCCCTTTGCTGGGCTGCTCTGCTCACACCTCCAGCTCAACCAGGCAAAACCCTGCCATTGCCACCCTGAAGCTCCACATTAGGGACTGCAACAATCCCAAAAATCTCTCCCAGTCCAGAAAATTCCCTGCAGACCCCTCAGCCCCCTGCTCGGTGAGGCACCAGATGCCAACACTGCCCTGCAGCAACATTTCCTCCTGCTGGTTCCCAGGGAAGCTGCCTCAGGGAAGGATTTCCTGGGATGTTTACCTGGATAAATGTTGCTGCCATGGTTCACCTTTGGGTTCCTCTGCAAGGCCCTGCTTGCCTCTCCCCCCAGCCTGCTTCTCCTGCACCTCCCTTCAGGTGAGATTTGTCATATTCCCACTCTGGCAATGTTTTTCCCTCCTGACAATACCCTTTAGATAGTGCCTGTGGAGGTGGATGACTCAAGCTTGACATGATTATTTCCATCCAGCATTTTTTATTAAAAATACTCCTGATGGTTCAGAACGTGAGGACAGGAGCTGCCTTGGAAGGGATGTGGAAAGCTCAGAGTCTGCACAAACTCTGCCATGGTTTTATGTCAAACAACAGAAAATCTGTGTGGAACAGCCCCTCCCAGCCTGAATTCACCACTCCATGCACAGAAAGCTCCAAGCACATGGCACTTCCATCCCCCTGAGACCCCTCCATGCTTCCAGTCCCTCAGAGCCAGGTCATGGACGAGCTGCCACTTCCAGCTCTGATATTTACCTGGAGTTACAGAGCTCAGCATCTCCTGATTCAGCTCTGGGCAAGCAAATTCCCTTTGTGACAGCTCCCAAACACCCTCACACCGCTGCAGACCCACAAATAGCAAACACCCCTGAGCAGAGTGACCTCTCCTCTGCAGCCTCCCCCTGCTGCCAGCAGCGTGCTCAGAGGCAGCAGCACGGAAAAACCAGAGTGGAGCTGGGGATGGCAGATGGGTGCTGCAAATCAGGAAAGTTTTGCAGGGAAAATCTCCCTGTGCTCTCCTGAGGCCTCACCTGGGAAACCAAACACAGTTCTGGTGTCCCCAGCGTGGGGAGGATGTGGAATTATTGGAATTATTGGAATTACTGGAATTAATTATTGGAATTATTTGAATTATTTGAATTATTGGAATTATTGGAATTATTGGAATTATTGGAATTATTGGAATTACTGGAATTATTGGAATTACTGGAATTATTGGAATTATTGGAATTATTGGAATTATTGGAATTATTGGAGCAAGGCCACAGGTGGCCCTGAAGTTGATAAAGGGACTGGAGCACCTCCCCTATGGAGACAGACTGAGGAATTTGGGATTGTTCACATGGAGAAGGCTCCAGGGAGAGCTCAGGGCCTAAAGGGGCTCCAGGAGAGCTGGAGAGGGACAGGGGACAAGGGATGGAGGGACAGGACACAGGGAATGGCTCCCAGTGGCAGAGGGCAGGGCTGGATGGGATTTTGGGCAGGAATTGTTCCTGGCAGGGTGGGCAGGGGCTGGGATGGAATTCCCAGAGCAGCCCCTGGATCCCTGGCAGTGCCCAAGGCCAGGCTGGATGGGTTGGGAGCAGCCTGGGACAGTGGGAGGTGTCCCTGCCATGGCTGGGGTGGCACTGGATGGGCTTTGAGGTCCCTCCCAACCCAAACCCTCCTGGGATTCTGTGATTCTGAATATTCTACTGGAAAATCTTTCAGAGCAGAGGCAGAGCAGCACTCGGAGCGTTCACCCCAAGCCCTGGGCTCCTTCCCCATTACATCACTCAGAATCAGAGCCCTTTCCCATTTCCTGCTCTCCCTGTTCTCCTCCAGCCCCCACCTGCAGCTGGAACAGGGAGAATTCCCAGTTATTCCCTGTGGGATGGGCTGGGAGCGGGCTCAGGCTGCAGCTCCGTCCCCTGCAGCATCCCAGGAACCCTTCCCAAGTGAACAGTGCTGACACACACAGCGCCAGACACAGGGAAAAAAGAAATCTGCTGGCAAGAACCCAACGGATCAGGCACTTGTTGGAGCCTTGAGCGCAGAGGAACGTTATAGAAAATTCCTAGTAACTCCTCCAGCTCCAAACCTATCATAATTTAATCTGTGTGACTGGAATTTCTCAATAGGCTGGAACTCCCTCAGGACCAAAATCTCATTGAAAAAGAAACCAAGGAGAATTTTGGCATCTCTTCCCCAGCCTGGAAGATGAAATGCAAATCTGTTATTGGCATCGAGCTCTCACAGCTTGATCCATCCAAAGAGCTCCAATAGCCTGACATTAACTTCTCAAGGAAGAACATTTTGTTACTCATCCTCAGACAGTTTATGCTTGAAGGCAGAAAGACTAATTCTGTTTGGGGTTTGGGCAGTGAACCTTCCCCAATTACCAGCACAGTCAGGCACTGATCTGGTATTAGAGACACAACACGGGGAGATGGAGGCTGCTGACTTCATTTCAAATATGAATCCCAGAGGCTGAACAGCTCCAGCCTCTCCTCTGCCCTGCCCGGGTGCGATGGGTGAGCTCGGGGCCAGCAGGGAGGAAGAGGAGCTGAGCTGGAGCTCCCCGAGCTGGGGACGGGCACAGAGCTCAGGAAAGGAGCGGATCTCGATCCGAGCAGGAGCTGTGAACACAACGGGTCACAGCCGAGAAGAGAGCCGGGCACCCCCGGGGAACGGGGAGGGGAGAGGGGACAGAGGGGACAGAGGGGACAGAGGGGACAGAGGGGCAGAGGGGACAGAGGGGACAGAGGGGACAGAGGTCCCCCCGCAATGTGGGGACACACGGCCACTGCCCTGCGGCTCCAGTGAGCAGCTCTCGGTTCTCCTGCTCCAATTTCCCTCATTAGCCGCTAATTAGCGGCTCCGGAGCGCCGGGTCCCCCGGGCCAGGCGGGGCTGGGCTCTCCCGGCTGGGGATGGGGACACCGGGACAGGAGGAACCGAGCCTGGATTCCCTTCCCCAGCCCGCACAGCCCGGGGCCAGGAGAACCTCAGGGAAGGTGGAAGTGAGGATGGATTTCCAGTTCCATCAGGGAAGTGAGGATGGATTTCCAGTTCCATCAGGGAAGTGAGGATGGATTTCCAGTTCCATCAGGGAAGTGAGGATGGATTTCCAGTTCCATCAGGGAAGGGAAGTGAGGATGGATTTCCAGTTCCATCAGGGAAGTGAGGATGGATTTCCAGTTCTATCAGGGAAGTGAGGATGGATTTCCAGTTCCATCAGGGAAGTGAGGATGGATTTCCAGTTCCATCAGGGAAGTGAGGATGGATTTCCAGTTCCATCAGGGAAGGGAAGTGAGGATGGATTTCCATTCCTCACCTCCTGGGCCAGGGCAGAGGGGATCACCAACAGCTCCAGGGGGAAAGGATGGACCTTGCAGGCAGCACACGTGGACAGCCTTCCTGAGGGACCGTGCCAGACCAGGGCTGCTCTCTGCTCCCTACCACTGATCGGGAAAATGGGATTTTAGAGCTCTTCCCATCTTCTTTAGCCACAAGCTGCCTCCGTGCATCCTCTGACACTGACACATGGAGAGGAGCCGCCCTTTGAGAAGGCCTCAAAGCAAGTGAGACTTGGTGGGAAGAGCAGACTCAGCTCTGCAGGGTCCCAGGGAAGGCTAAAGACATCTTTGGGACAGTTTGAGCCTAAATGTTCTCATTTCACCCATAAAACACAGGCTTAACATTTCCAAAAGCTGCAGAAGGACAAAAGCCGAGACTAAAGCCACAGCACAGCTCCCAAGACAGCTTTGGTCAGGGATGTGTCCCTGACCCACTGAGCCATCCCCCAGGCATGGACAGCACGGGGAAGGTGCAGAGGAGCCTCCCCCAGCCCAGGCAGGGCAGCACTCACCATCGAGCTCCTCCACGGAGATGTTGGCCAGCTGCTCGCTGTCGCTGCCGGCCGAGAGCGAGCGGTTCAGGTAATTGCCCTTGTACAACAAGCCAGCTGTCACATGGTGGAATGGCATCTTCTCCCTGCCAGGGAAACGGGAAAAGAGAGGGGGATTGGTGTTATCTGCCCCTGTCCCGTGGGAATGGAGCCTGGAGGAGGGGCTGGAGCACAGAGGGGTGAGCCAGGCAGGAGCTGAGTGAACAAACAGCAAAGCAGCTGCTGCCCCTGGGTGCTGCAGAGGACTGAGGGGAGCACTGGAGCCTTATGGAAACAGGATTTCCCAGCAGCCAGACTGCAGATTTCAGCCTTGGTAATAATTACAGAGAGCAGTGGGGTCTGCACTGCCCTGCAGGTAGAAGGTTACAGTGGAATGCTTTGGGTTGAAAGGACCTCAAAGCCCATCTGAACCACCCCAGCCATGGCAGGGACACCTTTCCCTGTCCCAGGAGCTCCAAACCCCATCCAGCCTGGCCCTGGGCACTGCCAGGGATCCAGGGGCAGCCCCAGAGCACAACTCCCAAAGGCATGGAAGGGTCTGGACACCCTGAGAGCCCTCAGAGGGCTCAGCCAAGCTCCCTGAGCGAGGTGTTTGTCACTGCAGGGCCCCAGCTCCAGCCCCAATGACAGGAGAACATCCACACTTGAGCCCCACAGAGAACGTTCCCATCTCCCAGAGGTGGGAGCTGAGGAAAAACCCCTCTCCAGGGGAGGCTGGAGCAGGGAGTGTTTGCAAAGCCCACAGGTCCCCAGGGAAGGGCAGGCTCTGCCCAGCCAGGAGTGGGAATTGCTGTCAGCAGCTCTCACCCTGTGATTTAGGAGACACGAGGAGGGGGCGAGTTTGCCAAAGTCAATTGAAATATTAAGAGGAAGATTTGTCATGCCCAGGGCTGGATTCAATCAGCACAAACCCATCCCGGGCCTATTGTACTGCTCATTTCCAGCAGAAATAAATCAGCAGAGTCCCCAGAGCCACCCAAGGGGCTGGAGGTGGCCAGGCCAGGCTGGGAGTGGCTCTGGGAGCCAGGGCAGGCTGTCCCACCCCAGGGACACCCAGGGACACCCAGGGACACCCAGGGACACCCAGGTGCTGTGCCCCAGGAGGGAGGTGCCACCTCTGGAGTGCTGCCCCAGCCAGCACCACCATCACCAGCAGCATCTGCCCAGCCTCAGCCAGTAACCCAGATGGATGGACAATACACACAAATCCATCTGGGAACAAACCCTTCCTGCCTCCCCGGGCTGGGAACAGCCCTGACAGACCCCCAGGAGCAGAGCAACCTGGAGCCACGGGCAAGCACAGAGGGAGAGCCACGAGGCTCCTCTTGCACTGCTCAGCACGTTCCAGGAATTTCCCTGGCAGTAATTATGTAAATAAATCCTAATCGTAACTTTAAGTATTTTTATTTGGGAGCCAGTTCGCTCCAGCAGCACATTAGAAACGTAAACAAGGGGTTCTGTTTCATTAAGCACATCTGGAATTTCCCAACCCCTGCCAGTTCATGGCTTTCACTCTGAGACGTTGCTCCCTCTGACACCTGCTGGGCACTGAAGCAGGAGCTGATCCTGGCCAAGGGACACTCCAGCACAATTCCAGCTCTGGGATCCCTGGAGAGACACTGCAGCCCTTGGCACCACCTTCATTTGTATCCAGCCCACCACAAACCATCCAGGCAGCAGCAATTCCTGTTTTCTCTGGATCATCACCCCCCAGGGTAATCCCAGGGCTGGAAGGGACCCACAGGGGTCATCGAGTCCAGCTCCTGGACAAGGTTCCCCAGGATCCTTCTCCAAGATGGAACTGGGATCAGTTTCCATGTGCAGCCTGGGAATCCATCCTGGGGAGTCCATCCTGGTTTTCCAGGCTCAGGCATGGAACACACAACACCCACGGATGGATCCTGTGTCTGCCCTCCCCACGGAGCTGGAATTGTGTGGATCCCAGGGGTGGGAGCACCCTGGCAGGATCCCCAGCTGGATATCAACCCCTGTGGTGTCAAACAGAGCAGGCAGGACGGGGGTGAGGAGAAAATGGAGATTTCCAGCTCTGCCACAGGCTGGGATGAGCCAGTCTGAGCTGCAGGAATGGAGAGCAAACCTCCATGGATGCCACACAGGAGTGGAGCCCCAGCACAAGCTTTGTTCTCCCAGCCCTTTCCCAGGGCTGCATTGGAAATCCAGGAAGCAGCCAGATGGTTGGGAAACTGGAAGTGGGGCTGGGGAGTCCCTGAGGTCACTTTAAAAACCTTTAAAAATCCATCAGATGAAGTGACGGTGTTAAAGATGCTCCTCCCTGGGCACAGCAGTATTTGAACACCTAAAGCAGAGCAGGGCAGGAGGAGATGATCCCACTTTCCCCAGTGAGGCACTGCCATTGTCCTCAGAGGGAGGCTGAGTGATCTCCAAAGGGACAGCAGAGCAAACAGAGCCCTGGGAAACTCCTGGACTGTCTGATCCCCCATGAGGCACCAGCCAGGGGACACCACCAGCCTCCCCAAGAGGCTCCACTGCCATTCCTGGTCCCTTTCCACACCTCTGTCCCTGCTGGGGGGCCATGGTTAGGCCTGGCTTAACCTCTGGCATGGGAAAGGCTGAGCTGGACTAAATCCCCAGAGCTGCTTTGAAGCCAGCACAGTTCAGGGAAGACAAAATCCTTGTGCTGGGAAGAGTCACTTTGTCCCTTGTCACCTGCACTCCCCTGCTGCTAACAATAGCCTTAAAGATTTTTTCTTTTTTAATTTACTTTGTGCACAAACTTGGCACGTGGAGCGCAGTCTGAGCTGAGCTGCCGCCTGCAGGGCTCCCAGGGCTGCTGGGGGGAGCTGGGAGGATGCAGAGCTCGCCAAGGTGTGAAGGTTGAAGCTGCAGATATGAAGTGCCCGGCTCTGGTTTAATCAAGCTCAGCTTAAGGGTGTGAAGAGAGCCAGGGCTGAGCAGGCTCGGGCTCGTTCTGCAGTGCAAACCAAGAGAAGAGGCCTTGGGATGGCTTCAAATGATTCCTTTAAAAGAAGGTCCCAAAACAGAGCAGGGAGGGCAGTCCTGCAGGAAATCCGTGTTTCCTCACTGCTGATCCCAACCTTTATTGATCCCAGAGCCCCAAACCCCCAGGAAGGCACATTTGGGACATTTATAAACAGGAGAGAGAGCAGAGGCTCCTGCTGAGCTGCCCTGGACACTCTGGGCAGGTTGGGAGAGCCAGATCTGCAGTGAGCCCTGAAATTCCCTCTGAGCTTCACACAGGAGGGCTCCCACCTCCCTGGCTGGTTCTCAGAAGTTAGACCCGGCTTTTCCACACACATCTTCAGCAAATTAATCCATCCAGACAGATCCCAGAAACCTTTCACAAGGATTTATGGGCTGCAAACACGAGATCTGAACCCACACACGTCAGCTTCACTGGACATCTGCTGGTAAAATCCAGGTAAAATCCAAATTGACCTCCAGGGACCATTCCCAGTCCTGACCCACCACGTCCCCACGTGCCCTCTGCACACCTGCCTGGCCCTGGAGCTCCAGCTGAACATTTACTGCCACCAGCCTAAGGAAATTCCTCTGAATGGGGCAGGAAATGCAGGTCTGGCACACACTGGGGAGGGACAGCAGCAATAAAACTCCTCACGGTGATCACTGGGCAGAAAACCTCCACAAACAGATCATTCTCAGCATTCAAGGATGTAACTGGGAAGAAAGAAAACTCCTCTGCAAGGCAGAAAACAAGATCTGAGTGACAGCCTCATGTAATGTGCGGCACCTCAGGAGCCACAAACCTCCACGCTGGAGAGCTACAAAGCGCCCAGAGCTTCAGAAGCTTTGTGCTGGGGCTGTTTCCCACCTTCCACAGCAAATTCAAAATGAAAAAGGAGAAGGGCACTTGAAAAGACATCTCCAAACAACTGCTGCTGCTTTGAATTGCACAGAAAGGGAGCGCTGGGGGTGCCGGGTCAGGTATAAAATCCAACATTTCTGTCTGGGAGCTGCACATGTGAGCACACAGGGGAACAGGGAAATCGCTGTTTGTTATTTTTGAAGCGTGGCTGGGGCTGATCCTCAGCTCAAAGAGCCGGGAGGAGAGGGCTGCGAGGAGCCGATAACTCCGAATCTGTCCCCAGGGCAAGAGCAGCGCTCCCAAGGGGATAAAGACCCTTTCCACCCCAAACAGGCTTAAAGTGCCCGAGTAATGAACCGGCACCGCTGACTCACCGCAATTCCCTCTCAGCCAAGCCCCTCTCAGCTCCCAAACTCATCCTCACCTTCTGCAGACAGAAATCCCCAGATTTCTGCTGCCCCTGGCCGTGTTTAACCAAGATTAGTAAAAAATTTCCATCCTCCAGGTTTGGGAAGCCTCCGAGTTGATGTTAGAAAGTGAAAAAAGAAAACCAGCAACTCAACAGAAATCTTTAATCTCTTCTCTCCTCTAATAATTCTCCTGAAAACATGAAAAAAAATCAGTTTGGGAATGAAAGTTTGAGGGTTTTATGGCAAAGGAGATCAAACAAACCTCCCTGAGGGACAGGTCCAGCCTGGCCCCAGGGATGTGCTGCTGGAGCTCAAGGGTGGAAGCTCAGGGTGCTGATGGATTGTTTCCCACGCTGGAGGCTTTGAGCTCCTCCTGGGCTGAGGATGCTGAAGCTTCCAGCACTTGCAGCCCACCTGCTGCCCATTTTCCCTGCCCAGCCCGTCCTGTCTGTGCTGAAGGGGAGCCAGGAGCACCCCGAGCCCAGCAGGGACCCCCCCAGCAGGGATGGGGGCTCCTCCTGGCCCCTGCCCAGGAATCATCAGCTCCTCCAGGACGGACAAAGCAGGGAGCAGGTTCAGCTGAGCAGCCAGAGCAGCTCAGGGCTGCCAGAGAGGCTTTGGGGCATCAGCCAGCCCTGCCCAGCCCCTCACAGCAGCTCCACCCTGCAGCCCTGGCTGCCCACACACAAAACCATCCCAATTCTCTCTCTCTGGAATGCTCAGCTCGGTTTTTTCCCTGGGTACAACATGAGATCGCTCAGGACTAAATGATGGGAACGAGGAGGTCCTCGTTGACAGCAAGAAAAACAAAATATCCCAGAGCTTTGAGCTGAGGAGCTCAGCAAAGCAGGGGGGAAATGTCACTCGTGCACCCCCACCCCCCAAAGCCATCCCGAACACCTTTCCCTGCTCTCCTGAGCCCTTTTCTCCCCCACTCACAGCTGCTGAGTGTTTGCCTGGCTGCAGGGCACTGTTCTGAGCTTCTGTTCATTCCCTCCTGTCCGGTTCCCTCCCCTGGGCAGGAATAAATCAGCCCTGGAGACACGAACAGCAGCGACTGCTGGCACCCCCAGCACCCTGCTCCACAAAACAATACACAATGGATTATTCACAGCACACCCTGCGTCACACACCAGTAATTATAAACATGAAATCTATCAAATAATGACAATTAACAGCGGATTTGACAGAATAACACACTCCAAATAGCCTGGTGGTTGATTACGTCTTATTAATGAAATGCCAAAACATTGAGGGCTCTTAGCAGGACAGTTAATTGCTCCCAATAAATCTGACTTGTGCCAGACCTCGTCTTTAAAGGAGGCTTTGGGACATCTGGGGAGGGTTATTTCTTAAAGCCATGGCTGATGGTTCCTACAGAGAATTCCCTGGGAGCTGGGAGGGCTGGAGCCACCAACACACAGGAATGAGCAGAGGGGAGTGAGAGACAAGGGCAGCCCGAGACTGGAATCACTTTCTATAAACTGGGGTGCACTGGGGTGCAAGATCCCAACCCAGATCCACCCCCAGCACTCCCCTGCAAACACCAGAGCCAGCAGATCCCTTGGAAAAGCATCCCCAGACACAGCAGCCCAGATCCCAGGGATCCAGAGAGGATCCAGAGAGGATTCCAGGGGATCCAGAGAGGATTCCAGGGGATCCAGAGAGGATCCAGAGAGGATTCCAGGGATCCAGAGAGGATCCAGAGATGATTCCAGGGGATCCAGAGAGGATTCCAGGGGATCCAGAGAGGATTCCAGGGGATCCTGAGAGGATCCAGAGAGGATTCCAGGGATCCAGAGAGGATTCCAGGGGATCCAGAGAGGATCCAAGGAGGATTCCAGGGATCCAGAGAGGATTCCAGGGATCCAGAGAGGATTCCAGGGGATCCAAGGAGGGTTCCAAGGGATCCAGAGAGGATCCCAGGGGATCCAGAGGGGATTCCAGGGGATCCAAGGAGGATGCCAGGCTGCTGGGAGAGGGTGACCTGTCCCAGCCAGGGGTGCCCAGGCTGGCTGGCACTAACCCGGGGTGGGCTGTGCTCACAGAGGGTGCAGGGATTGTTGTGCCAGAGGTTCCATTCCTGCAGGAACCAGGAGTGCCCTGGACACGTGGGATGTGCAGCCCTGCTGCCCACGGTGCTCTGTGTGTCTGTCTGTCTGTCCAGACATCCCCTGGGACCAAACCCCGGCGCTGGGAGGCTGCAAAGCTCTGGAGCACCTCATCATCCTTAATTCCCAGATCCTACCAGGGACACCAGCCTGTGCTGCTTTCCCTGCAAGCTCCTGCTCCTTGGAAGATCCCAGTGAAGCTGTTCCAGGAGCCCCAGTGATCATTTCCTGCTGGAGCAGTGTGGAGCTCTTGGGGTGGCACAATTTACAGCATCCTTATTTTTATTTCAGCGTTTATTTGAAGGGAACATGAAGAGAAATCTGATGCTGGCTGGGCCCAGAACCCACAAGCACTCTGTAAACAAGCTCGACCCTGAGAGATTTCCATGTTTCTTCCTGAAACACCAGGAGAACCAGCGGCTCTGGATAATTGGAAACAGTTACAGAGACTTCATTTTCTTGTTTTTTCTGGGATTTGCTCTCGGGCTGGCTCTTCCCAACCTTGATACCCGGCAGGGTTGATCAACTCTTTGGAATCTCATTGGCATGAGGGATGATTTGCCAAGAGCTCTCGTGCAGAAATCACTGCCCTGGAGAGGTCAGGGGTGTTCAGGGGGAAAAGGAGAGAGGCCATTTCTCCTCCAGTGCTGCTTTTGAAAGGGCTCAGAGCAGAGTCCCTGAATGAACAAACAGCACCCGAGGAACAGCTCACTGTGACATCCTGGGAGCCTCTGGACACAGCCCCAAGCCCTTGGGGACATTTGTTCATTTGTTAATTAGCAGCACAAACAGTGCCCAAGGGACACTTCCCGGGGTGACAGCAGCACCTGCAGCTCCCAGCCCCAGCAGGGCTCACCTGGGCCAGGTTCTCCTCCTGTTTGCCCCAGGAGGTGCCTGCACCCCGTGAACCCCGGAGCCTCTGCCCTCCTCAGGGCTCCGGGCAGGAGCAGAGCACAGACCCCAGGAACTGAGGCTGGGCAGGGATGAAACCAAACTGGATTTGTGCAGGACCTGTGAGCAAACAAATGCCAGCTCCTCGCTCTGGTTTGACATTCCAGCAGCGGGAGAAGGAGATCCCAAGGAAATGAGATGCACACGGGCGCTGTCCCTGCTGTCCCCTGTGCCAGCCACCCCCTGAGCACAGGCACAGGCCCTGGGCCTGTTCAAAAGCAAAGCAGCCCCATTTTAACCCTCCTGAGTGTCCAAGCCCCTGCTGCAGGGAAAGGCTTCAGGAAAAAGCACGGGAACACAGGAGGGTGAGGAAAAGGGACGGAGCAGAGAGCCCCGATCTCCACCGAGCTCCCCAGGCATCCCTCAGCGCTGGAGTCCAGACATGAACCCCATCATCAAACCTGTCACCCCCCTGGGCAGTGTCCCCACCCTGGGGACAGCCACCAAACCTGCAGAGATGTCAGCACAAGAGGGAACAGCTCCAGGCATGGAGCAGCACGGACCCAACCCCTCCAGCCGGGTGGAATGGCTGGAAATGGAAAGGGAGATCCAGGAAAAGTCCAGGGGAAAAAAGGGAGCCCCAGCCAGGGCAGAGCCCAGGGCAGCAGAGCAGGTGTGTGAGGGACAGAGATGGGGACAGAACCCAGAGATGTGTGAGGGACAGAGATGGGGACAGAACCCAGAGATGTGTGAGGGACAGAGATGGGGACAGAACCCAGAGGAGATGTGTGAGGGACAGAGATGGGGACAGAACCCAGAGATGTGTGAGGGACAGAGCTGGGGACAGAACCCAGAGGAGATGTGTGAGGGACAGAACTCAGGACAGAATTCAGAGATGTGTGAGGGACAGAGCTGAGGACAGAACCCAGAGGAGATGTGTGAGGGACAGAGCTGGGGACAGAACCCAGAGGAGATGTGTGAGGGACAGAGATGGGGACAGAACCCAGAGGAGATGTGTGAGGGACAGAGCTGAGGACAGAATCCAGAGGAGATGTGTGAGGGACAGAGATGGGGACAGAACCCAGAGATGTGTGAGGGACAGAGCTCAGGACAGAATCCAGTGCAGATGTGTGAGGGACAGAGATGGGGACAGAATTCAGAGATGGGTGAGGGACAGAGCTCAGGACAGAACCCAGAGATGTGTGAGGGACAGAGCTGAGGACAGAATTCAGAGCAGATGTGTGAGGGACAGAGCTCAGGACAGAACCCAGAGGAGATGTGTGAGGGACAGAACTCAGGACAGAACCCAGAGGAGATGTGTGAGGGACAGAGATGGGGACAGAACCCAGAGATGTGTGAGGGACAGAGCTGGGGACAGAATCCAGAGATGTGTGAGGGACAGAGCTCAGGACAGAACCCAGAGGAGATGTGTGAGGGACAGAGATGGGGACAGAATTCAGAGATGGGTGAGGGACAGAGCTCAGGACAGAATTCAGAGGAGATGTGTGAGGGACAGAGCTCAGGACAGAACCCAGAGATGTGTGAGGGACAGAGCTGGGGACAGAACCCAGAGGAGATGTGTGAGGGACAGAGATGGGGACAGAACCCAGAGGAGATGTGTGAGGGACAGAGATGGGGACAGAACCCAGAGGAGATGTGTGAGGGACAGAGATGGGGACAGAATTCAGAGCAGATATTTCAGGTTTGCTTTCCTCCTGCTGTAAAAATGCAAATGTGCAAGGATGCCCAGCAAGCCTCCACAAGCTGATGTTAAGTTCAAGGAATGAGAGGGCACTTTTAGAACCACCCACTGAATTTCTTTACATTTTCCAGGTCCTGCCAGGTTCAACAGACCAAATTCAGACTGTGCCTTTTATTACCACTGCTTAATGTCTTTATTCTGAGAACCATTTTCACATGTTAGTGCTTCTATCGAAGGAGGCTGCAGTTAATTAAAAGCAGATCTATAAACCAGTTTGTTTCTATTGCCCTCTTTTCATGATAGCCCAAGAACTATTGCATAATACCCAGGATTTACTGGAGTTTCTGCCTCACACTTTTAACACTAACCACACTCACAGGTTAAAAACACAATGAAAGCCTCCCCAGCCCTGCAAAGCTCCTCCATACCATCAGTTCCCAGAACATCATTAGCTGGGGACTGTGTGAACTGAATAAAACTGACTTGGTCTTTTTACACAACGTTAAAAAACCGTCTCAGTTCACCTCAAGAAGGCACCTGGCTGCAATGAATGATTTCAGACCCTTCTGGCATTCCCAGCATTTTCTGAAAAGGCTCTGCCTGTTTGAATTTGCATCTCTTCATGGACTGCCTGCCATATTTCATCCCAAATCAATAAAAGCTCTATGAGCACAAATCTAAAACGATGGTGGAGGGTATTTCTAGTCCAAGGAGTTCCTCAATGCGCATTTTGCTCAGTTTCCCACAACTCTGGAAGACAAAGCATGCACAGCACCGCCATTGCACGGGTCAAGCCATGATTTTGGTAGGCAATGAGGACATTTCAAAAGAAATAGGAAGGAGAAAGTTGCATTGCTGTGAACTTACAGGGGCAGCGTTCCTGGAGGAGGGGGAGCAGCCATGGCAATGGGCTGGGGCAGGAAAGCCCCGGTGCTGGTGCCAAGCAGCCCCAAAATGCTGCTCCTAAAGCCATCCATAGGCACAGAGCTGGCAGGGAAGGGATCGGCTGCACCAGGAGAAGCCTCCAGCACGGATTGGACAGAACCTGGCTGGAAATGGAACCGGGGAGGGGAGTGGGGAACAGGGAGGCTCAGCCCCGCTCCCCACACGGCTGAGGCAGGCAAGGAAAGAGATTTGGCTTAAATCAACCTCTGTGCCTTTTGCTGCGGTTTTGGTTTGGGTTTTTTTTTTTTCTCTCTTTGCAAGCCGGGTCCTGCCCTGGGGCTGGATGGCAGAGAGCTGCTCGAGAAGTGCTTTTGTTCCCTGCCGAAACCCTGCTGTTCGCAGGACCGAGCCCCACCGGGAACTCGGGGCGCTGTGAGCCGAGCTCTGCACACCCCAGAACCGAGAACCAGCACACGGCTCCCGCAGGAGCCTCCCCACGGGAGCCCCGACACCCCCGGCAGCTTTACCCGGACAGGAGCCGCCTGTGCCCCTCTCATGGCCAGCCCCGATGTGCCCCGAGCCCAGCAGACCCCTCTGGGCACAGCCCTCAGCCACAGGTGCAGTGCAGAGAGGATTTGGCTCCGGCTCCAGCGCATCCTCCGAGCAAACAGCCGAGCATCCCCCGACACTCCCCAAACTGAGAGGGGGAAGCCTCCCCGTGCGAGCCTCCCCGGGAATGGGGTCCCACACATGCACTGGGGGGAAAGGGAACGTGCAGAGACCCGCGGGGAGGCAGCTGGAAAATTCCCTGCTCAGGAAATGGCATCGGGAGCTCTTACCTGCTCGGATTTGTATTCCCAGCTAGCAGCACACCTACAGCCCCAGGCTCTCAGGGGGCATCGCGGGGGTGCAGATTTCTGCAGGTCATGGGTGTGTACAGCCAGAAGCAAAAAAAGCCCGACCCAAAACAACCCCCCCAAAATCCCCCAAAAGCCACAACATGACCCAAATGAGATCCCTGCAACGGCTGTCTCGTTACAAGCAAGATGAGATGAAGGAGGGGTTTTTACTTGCTCTGAGGCATCATATGGAGCTTAATCACAGCAGTTACGTATTGGGTTCTTTTGGCCTTCAATCAAGTGTGTCATTTCGGTGGCAGCTGCCTACGTGATGCCAGCACCCCGGGCGCTCCAGTCCTGTGCCAGTGCCGGCCTTGTGCGGCTACCCTACGGCTCCACAGCGGGCAAATTCCACTGCCCAGGCTGCGGGGAGCTCCTCCTGTAGTCCAGCGAGCCCTCGGAGCCGGGCAGGATCACACAGCTCTCCTCGGGAGCCCGGGGAGCCGCTCCCGGCTCCGCGCCCGTCCCGCTCCCATCTCAGCCCATCCCGAGCGCTCCGGGAGCCGCCGGGAGGGGACGCGGGACGGAGCGGGGGGGAGGCAGCTGCTCCACGGAAAACAGCCAAACTTGGTGGGTGGGAAAGGGCTGGGGAGCTGCCGGCCAGGAGCCGGCCCGGCCCGGCCCACTGCAGCCCCGGGGTGGGAGCAGGAGGCGAGCGCTGTGAATCAGGTGCTGATGGAGGCGGCTGCTGTGGAATCGGCAGAAATCAGGGTTCAGCCTCATCGGGGCTCCGGGCGGGCAGCGGGGCACGGCAGCGGCTCTGCTCGGGAGCCTTTGGGCTGCCCACAGCGGCACCGGGAGGTGTCTGGGGCCCAATTCCTCCGCCAAGCGCATTTGTTGGGTTTGACAGATTCATTGGGACCCATCCATTCAAACAGATGGCGGCTGCTCCCGGTGCTCCGGGATCTCCATCCGAGCGCGGCTCCCCGGGAGCAGGACACCGCATAGAGCCGGGCTCTCATTACATCACCGCCAGGGCGGCCGGGGGTGCCACGGGGGGCACGAAACCCACGGAAAAGGTTCTCAGGGCAGCCCGGGTGCTCCTGTGCCGCTCCATGGCAACTCCACAAACACGCGTGTGAGCGCCCACGGCCGCACGGCGAGGGGCACGGCCGCGGATCCGGCACCGGGGGAGGGATCAGCATCCCCAGCATCCCCAGCATCACCCCCGGGTCCCCCCGCGGGGATCGCTCGCCTGCCGGCCCGCCTGGAGCCCCAACAGGTTCCCTGTGGAGCCGGGGAGGGGAGGGCGCTGCCGGCTCCCTCCGAGCCCTCCCCTCCGTCCCCGCCCGGCCGGGGGGCAGCCCGAGCTCCCCATCCTCCGGCAGCTCCTGACTCACCTCTCCACCAGCCGGCTCCTCCGCCACAGGTTCGCTCGGCTCCACAGCCCCCCGCCCCCCGCCCCCCGCCCCTCCAGATCGCTCCAGACGAGTTATTCCAAGCAGGATGGAGGGAGGAGGAGATCTGGGCGGTGGGGATGGCGGAGAGAGAGGAAAAAAATAATGTAAAAAAAACCCACAAGCGAAGGGATGAAATCAAATCAAACAAGCGAAGAGCTGGACTGCAAGAGGCGATGCTGGAGGAGGAGGAGGAAGAGGAGGAGGAGGAGGAAGAGGAGGGCGGCGCGGCAGCCCCGGCTCAGCTCCCCATGGCCCCCGAGCGCAGCCCGAGCCCCGCCGCGCTCCCCCGGCCCGGCCAGGGACCACCCTCCTCCGCCAGCCCCGCTAACCCCTTCCTCGCCGGGCCGCCCCCTCCTCCCCATCCTGCAGCCCCCCGGGACGGGCACGGCCCCCAGAATCCAGCGGCGGGAGGGAGCCGCTGCCCTGGGGCCGAGCCCCGCACGGAGTTGTGTCTCCGGGTCTCCCTTGGCACGGACGGAGGTTAGAAAAGCCGGTTCCTTTTCCACAAGCACAGAATCCTTGGTTGGAAAAGACCTCCAGGATCAAGTCCAGCCACTGCCCAGCCCACCACTGCCAGTGTCCCCAGGTGCCACGGCCATCCCTCCAGGGACTCCCCCACCACCTCCCTGGGCAGCTCCTTCCAGCTCCTGACCACCCTTTCCATGGAGAAATTTCCCCAATATCCACCAAACCTCCCCTGCCCAGCCTGAGGCCGCTCCCTCTCCTCCTGTCCCTGTTCCCTGGCAGCAGAGCCCGACCCCCCCGGCTGTCCCCTCCTGCCAGGGACTTGTGCAGAGCCAGAAATTCCCCCTGAGCCTCCTTTGCTCCAGGCTGAGCCCCTTCCCAGCTCCCTCAGCCCCTCCTGGGGCTCCAGCCCCTTCCCAGCTCTGTTCCCTGCCCTGGACACGCTCCAGCCCCTCGGGGTCTGCCTTGTGAGAGCCCCAGAATTGCCCCAGGGCTGGAGGTGTCCCAGCAGTGCCAGCACAGGGGACGGGCACTGTCCCCACTGCCCTGCTCCTGCTGGCCACACCACAGCTGATACTGGCCACAGTGGTCTCGGACCCCTTGGCCAGCAGCAGCAGAGGAGAACAATCCCCACCTGCAGGTGTGTCCTGTGTGCACAAACTGCTTCTCCCTGCACCCAGGGCCCCAGTGTGCCTGAGCCACCGGGAGCTGGGGGCAGGAGAGCAGGAGGATCCAGAGCACTGAGCCAGGGGGCCCGGATTTCTGTGCTGGGAAGGAGGAAGAGGCTGCAGGAGTGCCTTCTCCTGCCCAAACCTCCCCCCTTTCCCTGCTGCAGTCACCTTCAGCTGTAGCAGCACTCGCTGGAGCTCGCTTGGCTCCCCAGCTCCTTGTTGGAATGCTCCTGAGGCACACAGCCCTTGGATCAGTGCCTGGCACCAGCACAGCCCCTGACCCCTCAGGGACAGCTGGGCCAGGACGCTTCCAGCAGGGGAGGTTTGGCTGAAACCAATTTGGGCTGAAAGCAGCAGGGATGTTGTGCTGGTGACAGCAGCTGACTGCAGGAGAGGCTCTGGTGGGAGCCCAGCACAGCTCCAAGTGCCTCCACTGGATGGAGAGACACCTGTCACCTCCAGCAGCACTCCCTCCCACAGCCGGGTGTGCATCAAACAAAGCCTGCAGAGCCCCGAGTTTAGGGCTCAAAGGTGTTTCATTCACATCTTGTCTCCCTTGTACTTCCCTGATGTAAAATCCTTCCTGTCTCCTTCCCTTCAGCCTTGTGGGTCACCGTGCTCCCCACGCTGGGATTTTCCTGGGATCAGAAGGAACATGATCAGGACCTGGGGGCAGAGGGATTTTGGCTCTCTCTGCTCCCTGTGCAGATAAACCCCATAGAAACCCCATCTACACTGACATTTAATTCTCCTTGTTCCACCAGCTCAGCCATCCTGCCCCAGGGGGGATTTCTGCATCCCTCTCCCACTGCCTGCACAGGGATTTAGGAATTTAGCCATGCTCTAAGTCCCTTATGAACCATCAGGGCTGGGCTGCATCCCACACTTTCAGCATTTTATGAAGTTTTTGGTAATTGAGGAGATAATCCCTGCTCCAGGAGCAAGGCCCTCAGCACCAGTGGTGGAAGGTGAGTGATGGCACCAAACGTTGTTCCATCAGAATGAGAAGCAGAATCTCCTCACCCTTTTACTTTTCATTTCCATTTTTTTCCCCTTGATCCATGAGAAAACTTTCACCTGCAGCTCCCTCGTCTCCATCTGGACTGCCTATGTGAGTAAATGGGGGCAAACCTGGAATTTGGGAAAGTTATTCCCTGCCTTTAGCTAATTTCCTTTCCTTCAGCTTGGAAAACATTAACCAAAAAGGTTCCAGCCTTCATGGCTGAAAACAGTAGCTGGAAAATTCATTAGGCCTATATATTTATTATTAAAAATCGTGAAAGGACTGAGTCCTCATTAATCCCTAAATAGCTCCAGAATATCTCCAGACTGTGGAGAATCTCATCAAGAAGAGCAGACCGTGGCTCTTTTCCCTTTTTCCTTTGTTGAAGTTCAGACTGATCACTCCAGAGCCTGAAGAGCCTCTGCAATGAAAACCCCAGGAAATGGGGAAGGCCCTTGGAGGGGGAGGTTTGCAATCCTTCACTCCCCACTCCAGTTTGGGATGTCCTGGGCAGCACCCACTGTCCCTCTCGGGGAGGTTCAGGAGCCTTTCCCAGCCTCATGGCTCCCAAGAGTGGGAGAGCTTTTCCAACTCACATCCCACATTTTCGCTGTTGCTTCATTCCACCCCATTATTTCTGATGAAACATTTGGTGCAACGAGCACAATTGCTCTCTAGCCTGGATTTCCATCTTTTAATGGTGTTTAATTATTCCAGGAGAAACTTTTATTTTTCCTTTTCCTCCACCTCGCTTCTGCACTGGATGCTTTCTCCTGGAGTTCAATTAGCACATTTCAGAAGGGAATATTGAGATTAAATCACTGCTGGGCGAGCTCTGCTCCAGGATTGATGATCCTTGGGCACAGCTTTTATTGGAGCTGCCAGCTCAGGCTATGGATTTATGGATCCAAGGGTTCTTTGGGCCGGGAGCGAGGCAGCGGTGCCGCAGCGGGCAGGGGACACGGGCCAGGCTGCCCTTGTCCCCTCCTGCAGCCACAGAGAGGAGGATGAGGGTGCTGGGGGTGATGTGAGGGTGGGCAGTGCCTGGCACAGCTGGGGCTGCCCCTGGATCCCTGGAATGCCCAAGGCCAGGCTGGACACTGGGAGCAGCTGGGACAGTGGGAGGAGTCCCCAGGGCAGGGGTGGCACTGGATGGGCTTTAATGTCCCTTTAACCCAACCCATCCTGGGATTCCTCCTGGGCAGAAAGGAACACCCCACACCCCCAGCAGCAGGGCTGGCACCTCCAGCCCCTCCTGGATCTCTGGATCCAAGGGCTCATCCCAGCCTCTCCCAGAGCCTGGGCTGGCTGCACACATCAGCTGTGGGCACAGCTCTGGCACCAGCCCAGCCCCCTTCAACACCTGCACTTTGATCCAAGCTCTTCTGCAAATGTTAAAAACCCTGCAGCTTTTCAACAGAGTCCACCCAGTCCATCCTTCAGCTGGCTGGAGGAGACCTGGAGGGAGGGGAAAATCCCCCGTTAATTGTGATATCTCACCCAGCTAAAGGCAGGGACAGGGTGACACCCACCGAGACTTTTCCCAGCTGAGATTCCCAGCACCTGGGGCACCCCTGGGGCCTCTGTGCACAGGAGTTTTTGCTCACACCCCGTGCAGGAAGGTATCTCATCCTGAGAGCTGGTGAGAGGGGCTATCCCAAAGAGCTCCCAGATTTTGGGAGAGGCGCTCTGGGCACTGTGCTCTGCTCTGGCTTTGCTCTCCTCACTGCCAGCAGCTCTGGCACACAGGGCAGGAGAGCTGGACAAGGTCTCACCCTCCAGGAGCAAAGGGCAGAGAGCCCCAGGCCAGCCCCAAAGCCCCAGAGAATTCCAGAGCCCGGGCCTGGGGGGGCTCTGTGCGTTTTGTTTTGCTCTTCGAAAGATAGCCCTGTAATTTAGTGACTCATCCATTCTCCAGCCTTTGTTGCTTTTCATTTTCAACATCTTTAAGCTGTTTGTGGAGAATGTGCTTTATTTTTAGACTTCCCATCGGGGAGAGGCATCTGAGCTGGTTCTGAGGGAAGAGCTCCATTGAGACTTTGGTGTCTGGGGTGTTAATGGGAAATTTCCTGCTGGGATCAAACCCCCTTCCCTTTCCTCACTGACCTGGGAGCGGGCAGGGATATTCAGGCTGTGCCTCAGGGGAGCTCTGAGCTCCTGGGGCGAGGAGGAGGAGGAGGATGGATGGATGAAGGGAAAATCAACACATTGAGGAACAAATGGGAGCCCCAGGATCTCATCAAACCTGCAAATCCCCATCCATGGCCCAGAAATTCTCTGTCCCGTGGCACAGGCTGGCAGCAGGAAAGGCAAAGGGGGAGAGCAGCCAAGAGCCAACCCCCATTTCTCTCCACTGCAGCAAACCACGAGGAGTATTCCTGCTTAATTCTGTTATTTAAGAAAACAAAAACAAAAAAACAATGATTTTATGTGAAAAAAAAAAAAAAAGTTAATTTTTTCCCCAGAAAATTGACAAAACAGAAGATGATTTTGAGTCAATGAATAGGTTTGGGGCTGGGTTGGTTTGTGGAGTCTGACACCTCCTCATTTCGGTTTGCAGCTCCAAATTCTTGTGGGGAGCTTTAAAATGAAAGGATATTTCAAAATGAAAATTGGCTCCGTAGCACTCCGAGCCAGGCATCTGATCAGAAAAAAAAGGGGGGGAAAGCACCCAATCCTGCCTGCTTCTTTTCTCTTGGTTTTTCTTTTTTTTAAATTTAATTAAGTCAATGGAGAACGGAAAGGCCTCAAATGAAAACCACACTGGCCCCAAACGTCTCCAAGGCTCCAGATGTGAATTACTGCACCTTCCTCAGGCACAGCCCCTGCTCAGGAACAGAGCCAGGGATGTCCTGGAAAAGGGCAGGATCCAGAGCACCCCTGGGATGTGGCATCATCCAAAGCTGAGCTGAGCCCTCGGGGCACATCCTGGGGACCCTGCTTTGCCCCACAGAGGAATTTGGGGTTTGCCACCCCCAGGGCTCCTTGGGCAGCTCCAGGGAGCCTTTCCAAGCCAGTCTGGAGCTCACTAAGGGAGGCTGGAAGAGCTCCAGGAGTCACCAGCAGGGCAAGGCTCTCCTGCTCTGCCCTCCCCTGGGGGCTCCTGGCCGTGTTTCTCCTCCTGACACCGACCCAAAGCTGCCCAGCCACGAGCCTGGAGCTCTCTGCTCTGCCATCTCCACCCCACGCTGTGGCACAAAGGCCTTGGCATCCCCTGGAGGAGCTGCCACCCCCTCCCCACCCCTGCACCCTCCCTTTCCATTTCCTTAAACCATGGAATCGGAGAATCCCAGGATGGGTTGGGCTGGGAGGACCTCAGAGCCCACCCAGAGCCACCCCAGCATGGCAGGGACACCTTCCCTGTCCCAGTGTCCAGCCTGGCCTTGGGCACTGCCAGGGATCCAGGGGCTGCTCTGGGCACCTGTGCCAGGCACTGCCCACCCTGCCAGGAACAATTCCTGCCCAAAATCCCATCCAGCCCTGCCCTCTGGCACTGAAAACCACTGCCCCTTGTCTTGGCTCTCCATGCTAAACTCAGATATGGTTTTTCTGTTGCATTTAAACTCTCCATGAACCACGGGGAGAACTCCAGGGGGGTTTGGGGTGAAGCCCAGAGGGGCAGCCCAGGCCCTGGGGGTGTTGGGCAGGCGGGGACAGAGCTGGGCTGAGGCTCCTGGGTGCCCTGGAGGGGCCCTGCCCTGTGCAGGAGCTGCTCAGGAGCACAGGAGGGTGGCTGTGCCCAGCCTGGGGGGTACAGGGACAGCAGGATGGGTTTGTTCTGCCATTTAGCACATCCCCAGCTCTCCAGCAGCACCTCAGGAGAACATCAGCCTGTCCCAGGAGGGAGGAATCTGTGAATTTAGCACATCCCCAGCTCTCCAGCAGCACCTCAGGAGAACATCAGCCTGTCCCAGGAGGGAGGAACCTGAGCAGGAGGGCTGCAGAAAACCCGGCTGGGTTCATCACAGAGTGCTTGGGCCCAGAAACGGCTGGAGAGAAAATCTCACCGTGTTTTTTTAAATGAAAACATTTCTGCAACAGATTCAACCCAGACAAAGCCTCAGTCCGTGCATTGCAGTGCAGGTATGAGCCAAATACATGGTGAAAAGGAGATAAACACCGTGTCCTCCTGCACGGCCACAGGAGACAAATTCCCCGTTTAGAAAGCAAATGAAAACGTATTTCTTTGAGAACAACTGCATTCACAGCACATTGTTTCTCTGAGAAAAATATGTTAGTGACTTTGAACTCCTCCAATGCCATCCAGAACATATTTTTTTTCCCCAAAGTGTCTCAAAAGTAGCAAAAAATACGAAAGAATTAATGACTGTTAACAGCTGAAACAGATGGTCTGCTGCGAGTCCCCACAGCCCCATGCAACTCTGAGTCAAGCCATTTTTCAAAATGGTGAAGAAAGAAAAGTAATGAAAAAAAAAATAATAAAAATCAATTTCCAAGGCTACCAGGGCTTCCAAAATTCCTCTCGGAGTTCCCAGGCAGGAGGCAGAGGGAAAGGAGGGGCTGGCTCGCTTTGGAGCCACCTTTGGCTCCCGCCCAGGGTCCCTTTGCCCTCCCGGGGGATGCTCGGGGTTTGTCCGCGTTCAGCAGCGCTCCCGGGGCTGGGAGCGGGGATCCTCCATCCCCCCGAGCCCTGCCCAGCCCTCCCTCCCTCGGGAAGGGATCGGGGAGGAGAAAATCACTTGCCAGGAGGGGATCTCGGCTTGCCGGCTCCGCTGCGGCGGCTCCTCCTCCTCTCCGGGAGCTTCATCCCCGCGGCCGCTCTCATGCTCGGGCTGTCCCTGTGCCGGCTCCTGGATCAGCCCCATCGGGCACTCGAGTCCGGGGGCTCCGGGCGCTGGGCGAGCTCATCATGGGGCCGGGCGAGCCCGGAGCGCGACCCTGCGGGCGAGGAACACGGAGCTGAGAGCGCGCACGGCCCTGGAACCCCGGATCCCGAAATCCCTGCCCGGCAGCGGGACAGCAACGCGGCACCGAGCGGCCACAGCTGGAACACATCTGCAGCTGCCGGGAAAAGCGGGGCTGGCAGGGAACACACGGGAATGACACGGGAGTGACACGGGAGTGACACGGGAATGACACGGGAATGACACGGGAGTGACACGGGAGTGACACGGGAGTGACACGGGAATGCCATGGGAATGACACGAGAATGACACGGGAGTGACACGAGAATGACACGGGAATGACACGGGAGTGACACGGGAATGCCATAGGAATGCCACGGGAATGCCATGGGAATGCCGTGCTCTGGGACACCGGCCATGAGCTCCCGTGCTGGCACCGAGCACAGGGAAGGGAAGGGCTGGGGCTGGGAGAGCTCGGACCAGCAGCTTCCAGAGCATTCCTTGGGAAGGAGGCTGGAAAGGCTCCCCCCCACATCCACACAGGATGAGCCCCCGGCAGCAGAGCCAGCCCGGAGCGCCTCGCTCGGGGTCCCTGCCCCGTCCCCTTCCTTTTGGGGCATCACCCGCGGGCAGGGAGCGTTTGACGATGCTCACAGACACGTGGGGTGCTTTGGGTGATGCTCACAGACACGTGGGGTGCTTTGGACGATGCTCACAGACACTTGGGGTGCTTTGGGTGATGCTCACAGACACGTGGGGTGCTTTGGATGATGCTCACAGACACGTGGGGTGCTTTGGGTGATGCTCACAGACACGTGGGGTGCTTTGGATGATGCTCACAGACACGTGGGGTGTTTTAGGGACTGCCCTGAACACGGCCACGAGCTCAGCTTCCACGATCCCTGCGGATTCTCACCGCTCAGCAGATTCCGTGGATCTCTGGCCCTTCAGGCCCTCGCTCTCCCCTCACAGACCCTTCACTCCTCGTCCTTTGCTGCCCCCGGTGCCCCACACATGCCCCTGGTTATCCTTCCTGACCCGGCTTTGTGCCAGCCTCGCTCCGCCCGGGCCCCGGGCCGGCTGTCCCCTGCCTGCTGTCCCCTCTGTCCCCTCCCCGCTGTCCCCTCCCCGCTGTCCCCTCCCCGCTGTCCCCTCTGTCCCCTCCCTGCTGTCCCCTCTGTCCCCTGCCTGCTGTCCCCTCTGTCCCCTGCCTGCTGTCCCCTCTGTCCCCTCCCTGCTGTCCCCACTGTCCCCTGCCTGCTGTCCCCTCTGTCCCCTGCCTGCTGTCCCCTCCCTGCTGTCCCATCCCTGCTGTCCCCTCTGTCCCCTCCCCGCTGTCCCCTCCCTGCTGTCCCCTCCCCGCTGTCCCCTCCCCGCTGTCCCCTCTGTCCCATCCCCGCTGTCCCCTGTCCCTGCTGTCCCCTCCCCGCTGTCCCCACTGTCCCCTCCCTGCTGTCCCCTCCCCTCTATCCCCTCCCCGCTGTCCCCTCTGTCCCCTCCCCGCTGTCCCCTGTCCATCTGTCACTTGCCAGCTGGCCCCGCTCTCTCTTTTCGTGCCAGGCGAGTTGGAAGCAGCGATTTCTTTACCTGCAATTGCACAATACCTCAAGCACCTGAGCTCTGACCCAGACCGCCAAGGTGTATTATTATTAATTATTATTATTATTATTATTACTACCAGCACTGTTATCCCAGCCCTCTGAGGGCTTGATGCACCTTTTTTATCTGTGTGATTTGATCTCTGTGATATCCTGCACCTCCTCTGACATCTGAGCTCCACTTTTGGAGAGGAGATAACACAAACTCGGAAATACAGACTGGGAGATAACACACAATCGGAAATACTGGGAGATACACACAATCGGAAATACACACAGACTGGGAGATATACACAATCGGAAATACACACAAACTCCGAGATAACACAATCGGAAATACACACAATCGGAGATACACACAATCGGAAATACACACAATCGGAGATACACACAATCGGAAATACACACAATCGGAGATACACACAATCGGAAATACAGACTGGGAGATACACAAAATCGGAGATACACACAATCGGAAATACACACAGACTGGGAGATACACACAGTCGGAGATACACACAATCGGAAATACACACAGACTCCGAGATAACACACAAACTTGGATATACACACAAACTTGGATACACACACAAACTTTCAGTGCAAATCTTCTTCCTGCAAAGACCTTTTCCTCTTGCTCCTCTTCCTAAATGTGAACTTTGCACTTTTCCCCACCAGCCGAGCGCTTCATGCCAGTAAGAAATGGACTTTCCTTTTCCCTGGATAATGACTGCTCTTGCAGATTGGATAATGAAATAAGTAAAGCCATTAGCAGCCCATTAATCAGCGGCGAGCAGTGAATGGCTGTCAACTGCTCCTGAAGGACAAGGGAAGGGGAACTCCCAGAAATGGGGGAGCCACCCAAAATCCAGTCCCCTGCTCCCCACATGTTTCTTTTTAACTTCGGGATGGCCAACAATGAGTTCTTTGCCTGGGGATCCAGCCTTGTGACAGCCCGTTTAGATCAGGTATCTGTGCTCGGGAGATTCATCCTAAATCCTGCTGAATTCCCTTAGCAAGAAATAATTTCCTTCATTTCTGTCCCTGCCTCGTGCAGGATGTGAAAAAAGAGGGAGGAATCCAGGAGGGTCCTTCCCTGCAGCGTCATTAACGGTGGAGGAGCACGGGAGCAGGACCTGTCCCTGTGCCCAGGACCTGCCACCACTTACAGGACCTGTCCCCATCCCCAGGACCTGTCCCCATCCACAGGACCTGTCCCTGTGCCCAGGACCTGCCACCACTTACAGGACCTGTCCCCATCCCCAGGACCTGTCCCCAGGACCTGTCCCCATCCCCAGGACCTGTCCCCAGGACCTGTCCCCATCCCCAGGACCTGTCAAACACAGGCACAGGGCAAAGGCGGGGCTGGCCCCAAACCAAAGCTTTCTCTTCTCTGCACTGGCAGATCACCAGCTCTGCTCATAAGAGGAGAAAGCAGCTCCGAGGAAAAAGAAAGGTCCTCACATCACTTCTTCCATCAGGCTGACACCTCCTCATCCCGGGGAATTTAACATCTGCCGTATAATTCAGGGAACATGTGGTTATTTTCCAGGTTTATTATTAGCCCAAAGGCCACAGCTGAAATGAAAGGGAGCAGCTGCTCCAGACTTCACCTCTGGAGAAGGGGCTGGAGCAGCACGGGGCTGCCTGAATATCCCTGGGACAGAGCACAGAGCTCACACAGCTCATCCCACACGGAAAAACAGGCAGCAAAGGGAGGTTTCCTCCACGTCCAGGGAATAATTCACCCAGGGCAAGGCAGCAGCAGGAGAACACGAGGGAAAGCCCCAAAGACAAGCGGGAGCTGGGAGGTGACTGCACTGCCAGGGAGAACCTTGGCTCAATCCTTCCTTCCCAGGGGAGCAGGCAGCACATCCCAGCTCCTGCCGGATCCTCACCCTGAGGGGTTTAACCCAGGGGCAGGGCTGGGGATCAACACAACCTCTGGATGTGAAAACATCGAGCAGAAAACAAACTCTGGCTCTGGGACAGCCAGGAGCAATCCAGGGTGTGAGAATCGCTCCTCTGACTGCAGATACAGATACACCACCCAGAGATATGGACACACCTGACTGTGTCTGTATGTGTACTGTGCTAAATACATACATTCAATATTAATAAAAGGTATAAATGTACAAACACCCAATATACCGATTGTTATATAACTTAAAAAAATTATATAACGCATTAAAAATTGAGAAGCTGCTTGAATAGAAATAAAAAAGAAGTTACAAGATTAAAATAACTGCTTTAAACTCTCTGTTGCAAACCTGGAATAATCACAGACTGCCAAACCAACCAGAGGGAAAAGGAAGAAAGGTTGTGCCACAACCCAGCGGAGCAGGGGAGTTAAGAGGCACCACCAGGAGTATCCAGGGAGGAAAGAGATCCCTGGATGTGACAAACTGCTCAACAGGAGCAGTGGGGTGGGCAAAAAGGGGCTGAAAAACATCTCACTGGAAAGGTGACACCAAAACCTCGTCAGAAGCACGAGGGGAAGGAATGGGGATGGGAAGGAATCGGGATGGGAGGGGAAGGAATCGGGATGGGAGGGGAAGGACTCGGGATGGGAGGGGAAGGAATCGGGATGGGAGGGGAAGGAATCGGGATGGGAGGGGAAGGAATCGGGATGGGAGGGGAAGGAATCGGGATGGGAGGGGAAGGAATCGGGATGGGAGGGGAAGGAATCGGGCAGGGAGGGGAAGGAATCGGGATGGGAGGGGAAGGAACTGTGACAGGGAGGGGAAGGAATCGGGCAGGGGCTGTGGATGATGGGTGAGACCCAGCACAGCTCAGGAGAGACAGCCGGGCTGAAAGGGTGAGGGAATTGTTTGAGTTCCTGCTCATTCTGGAGGGGATGGCAAAAGGAGGCAGAAACAAAGATAAGCAGTCGGTTTCCATAATGGAAACAACTTCCCACTGCAGCCCCAGAGAGCCCTGTAAAATAGACCCAACTCAGTTATTGGGAAATCATCTGGGGACTGGAGGTGTGTGAGTGCAGTGCCAAGTTTTGTTAATGCCAGAGTCAGGCAGGATGAGCAAACCCTGAACTGCTGCAACAGCTGCACAAAAATCCTACAGAACCCAGTGCCTGAACTTCAGTGCCAAACCCTGCTCAGGAGAAAAGACCCCAGGAAGGAATCAGGGGGGTGTGGAGGCTGCTTTGGAAAGAGCCAGAGGAAAATCCAGTGTGGGAGATTTCTGCCAGAGAAACAGAACAAACTGGAGCTGTGCTGCTGTCTGGCTCTGTTGTGCACCTGCAGGATGAATAAATCCCTGCTCCAGCACTCGGGAAGGGAGAGAGGAGGGAAAGGAGCTTGGACAGAGACAGAGGGTGAATTCTGCACAGAAATAGATCCAGGGCCCTTCAGGCTGGCAAAGAGATGCTTGAAAGGGATGTAGGAGACATTAAACCAGAGTTTCATCACATCTTCAACATCACAGAGCAAAGGCAATAGAGAACAAACATTTGCTGTTTTTCACAGCACCAGACCCAAGAGATATCCGAGGAAATTACCAAGAAATCGTTTCAAAAAAAGCAAAAGGCAGAGGAAGTGTTTTTGCAAATAGTGCCCAATTATGTTGTTGATTTTTTCCTGGAAGACATCAAGTGCTCAAAAGAGGAGGGAAATAATGCCTTGAGAGTGACAGACAGCCTTCAGCTCAGGAAGTTTCCAGCAGGGGTTGGGAGGAGCTGGGAAGTTGGAGGAGGATTGGGCTGCACTTGCCCTTGGCCAGGATGTGAGGAGAGAGGGGAATTTGTCCTCACTAAAGAGTCCCAAGGATGGAGCTCTGAGTCTCCGTGGCTTTTTTCCTCCTGCCAGAGAAGAAAATATTTCCTCCTGGAGCTGCTGGACACTGAGAGCAGCAGTTTTATGTGGATCACAGTTTGGACATAAAGTGTTTAACTAATGGTCAAGAAAAGCCCGTTGAATCATCAAGGGTGACCCTGTGCTTTGCACAGAGCAGGTTCTCTTCATAATTCACACTCTGAAACTCAGCTAACTGTTCTTTCAAACCCTTTAGGGTCAATCTCAGGCGTGGCATCACCAAAAATAAATTATCAGCAAAAATAAATAGCTCTAAGGGACTTTTCATGGGCTTGCCTTGGGTGGTGGCAGTGAGGGAGGAGGGAAGGCAGCCTGGGGTTTCTCCAGGCCCAGAGGAGCCCCTGTGCCCAGCCCTGGACCCTGCCCCTGTGCCCAGCCCTGGACCCTGTCCCTGTGCCCAGCCCTGGACCCTGCCCCTGTGCCCAGCCCTGGAGGCTGCTCTGGAGTGCTGTGTCCAGCCCTGGAGGCTGCTCTGGAGTGCTGTGTCCAGCTCTGGAGGCAGATCTGGAGTGCTGTGTCCAGCTCTGGATCCTCAGCACAGCAGGGACAGGAGCCCCTGGAGCGTGGCCAGCACAGGCTGTGAGGATGAGGAGGGCCTGGAGCATCTCCCTGTGGAGGAGAGGCTGAGGGAGCTGGGGCTGCTCAGCCTGGAGAGGAGCCCCAGCTGAGAGGGGCCTCAGCCCTGGCTGTCCCTGTGTGCAGGGAGGGCTCCCAGCAGAGCCCGGGCTCTGCTCAGGGGCCCAGCAGTGGCACCAGAGCCACGGGCAGGGACCGAGCCCAGCAATTCCCCCTGCACAGGAGGCACAACTCGTGCCCTGGGCACTGCCCAGCCCTGCCCAGGCTGCCCAGGGAGGGGCTGGAGTCTCCCTGAGCGGGGATATTCCCGAGCCCTCTGGACACCATGCGGTGCCCTGTGCTCTGGGCTGGAGCAGGGAGGTGGCCCCGGTGACGCTCTGGGCTCTGTCCATCCTGGCATCCCGGGGTTCTGGGACACTCTCCTGCTGTCTCCTCCTGTCTCCCGGGCCTGGAGCCAGCTGAGGTGTCAGATCATTACAAGGCACAAACATCCCCAGGGCAGACAGGGGGTGACTCCTCCACAGCTCCACAGCAGCTCCTTGTTCTGAAGAACCAGCGGCTTTCCTGTGCTTAACCCCCGGGAGACCTTTCCTCTTCCCGAGTTAATCCCTTCCCAGCTCCATAGGCTGCTTTGCCACAGTGGATTTACGAGGCAGCAGAAATAAAAGCACACTCTGAATGTGTTCCTGTTTGATTCGCAGCTCTGGGGGTGCCAGCCCCTTCTCCTGCAGCGGAGCCTCCAGGAGAAACCTTTCCAAAATCAGCAGGGGCCTCCCGCCAGCTCCAGTGAACCATCAGCAGCTCCTGAGGGTTTATTAATCCCACTCAAAACAGAGCTGAGAGCACTTGGGCAGGTCTCAAACTGGAGTCCAGGCTTTGGCTGGAGCCAGCAGCAGCCCAGAGTCAGTCAGCTCTGAGCACAGGAGGATTTAAAGGGTGAAACTGAGCAACATCTGTACAGGACTTTCTTGAAAATCTGCTCTCAAGGATCCCCAGGGCACCCAACACGGTTTGGGTGAACTCTATTTAAAGAGCAGCCTCCAGCAGACATCGATTCCTGGCAGTCTCTGGGTGACCCTGGAACACGAGGGAACATTGTCTGGGCAGCCTCTCATCTCCCTGCACTCCAGTGGGGTTAAAACAATGCACCGAGAGTGGCTCCTGTTCAAAAGGCTAAAACACCTCCCAAAGGAGGGGGAGAGAAGGGGTGAAAACATCAGAGACAAGAGCACAGTGTGAGCTGGAAAAAGCTGCCCTGAGGCCACCCAGACAAGCAGGGCAGGTGAGGAGCTGGGCAGGGTGATCCATCCCTGCAGGTCCGTGTCTGGCTCCTGTCACACCGTGCTGGTGTCTGTCCCTCCAGCCCTTCCCTCAATAACTGAGATTTCATTCGTGTGCTGCGATTCCACCATTCCCGAGTTCTGAACGACTGATCCAACTGCAGTACCCTGCCAGAGATGGAGAACGGGCCTGACAAACATCCCTTGCTCTAAATAGAAGAATCTATTAGATTCTAGCAGCTCCAAGTAGTAAATTTAGGTTTTATCTCCGTCAGATCCATACTGGTCCCTTCCTGCTCCAGACACCCTGCCGGGTTCCTTTTGTTTAAAGGTGCCTGGCAGAGGGGAAGCAGAAACCAGAGCTCTGCCTCGTGTGCCTGGGCTCTTTCCACTCCACAGAGTCAAGGAAGTAGGAAAGGTTATTGCCTACAATAAAAATAGAATTAGTTTTCCGCGTCTTCCTCAGAAATTCAGCTCTAGTTTGGAGCAGGAAAATCCCAGCTGGTTGGAAATGGACAGGCAGGGAGAGATGGAGCAAATGGCCTGGAGGGACCTTTGAAGTCAGCCCAGGACGGTCCCTGGTGGTGCTGTCAAGGAGCCTGGGGAAGGAAAGGGCTCTGGGGCTGCTCAGAACCCGACCCACAGAGCATTTCTGGGGACTCTGCCTCACTTGCTCAGGGCCTGCTGCTCAGTCAGGGCTCAGTTCACCCTCCCCACCTCAGCCCCCACCTCCAGCATCTCCCGGATGGGGAGGGACGAGCTGGGCACTACTCACCATCCCTGGGTGAAGAGAAAGGGGGGAAACGCCAAAGGGGCCTTTTAACCCCCACAAAGAGGAGTTCAAACTCAATTATCTCCCTTTAGAAAAGAGCTCCCGGTGCAGGTCATGGTTACTGCGAGTGACGGATTCCGGGTGAGCAATTCCCTGTCCCTGCCTGCCAATCCTTCCAGTCCCTGGGCTCCAGAGTGACTGAAACCCAGCGCTGTGAGCTGAATTACAGAGCACAAAACACGGGATGGCAGCGCCTGCTGATCTCACAAACATCCCCTCGGCCCCTTCTCAACCCCAGAGCCCCCCGAATGGAACGGAAAAGTCAAACCTGGGCACGCAGCCCCTGCCCTCGCATCCAGCAGGACACACGGCCGGGCTGGCAGCTCAGCAGGGACCGGGCAGCTCCATCCTCCCGCTGGGAGCAGCTCCCAGCAGCTCTCCCTGGATCTCTGCTGTGTGTCCAGGCTGCTCCTGGGAGAGCTGGAGATGTGAAGGGCTGGGCCCGGGAATGATCCGTCTGTGCCAGGACGCATTCCCTGAGAGTCAGCAAAACTTTTCAGCCCTTCATTTCATTCTATTATTTCTGCTGATGGCACTATAAATAATTACTCCACACCCTCCGTGTGCTTGAGCTGCTTTGCTGAAAAAAGATGCACATTTTGTTCATCTTTCAACACGCCGCTTGTATTTTTTGGTTTGCAAGCCCCGCTCGGTGCTCTCCAGCTCTGCAGGATGGAGGGAGCGGGTTCCACGGGCCTCCCCCGGGAAGAGCCCGCCTGCAGCCCTGGCAGAGCACGGGAGCAGCGCTTTTTAACTTCCAGCTTTCCTTGCCGTGTCATTTTGTTCCCTTGGAGCTGGGAACAATGGAGCCATTATCCCAGCTCTCGGTCACGGGGGACAAGCTCCTGCCTAATGTCACCGAAGTCACGGATGGCTGAAGCGCTGGCAGGGGTGGGAGCTGCTGGGGAAAGCAGGGAAAGGCGATAACCCCAAAACTCAGCATCCCTGAGCCCGCACAGCCCCGCGCTCCGCGAGTTCAGCATTCACATTTCCCTCTGTCCTTGCAGGCTCTGTGCCTCCTCCTCCTCCTCCTCCTCTCCAGTTTCACTCCTGCACCGCTCCAGGCGGTGTTTTGCTGCCCACAGGTCCCTGCAGGTGCTCTCCGATGTTCATTCTCTGTCCCACGGCTCTGCTGTCCCCGCTGCCCGTCCCGTCTCTCTCTCGCTCATGGCAAACACCATCGGTGAGGAGAAAAAACCCCATTTTCCCCACCCAGCCCACGGTGCTGCGGGCTCTGGGCAGTGCTGAGTTCACAGGATTCCCTCCCCAAGCCCCCCGCCCTGGCAGGTGAAGGCAAGGCAGAGTTTTTCCCGGTGGATTAAGAAAAGCGGGATTTTTTCTGCTGTGCAAACGCCTCAACACGCAGAACATAAACAGCTCCTGATTTCCTGAGAGGTGGCCACCATCGAGCACTTCTCAAGGAGATTAGTGGCTGCTTTTCCAATCCTATTTCAAGCCTCGAGGAGGCTGCTATTTGTCAAAAGAGTTATTAACCTGCGATAGGCACCAGGATAAATGTTTGCTGGCACAGCCTCTTTCCCCCCGGGCTCCGGGCAGGAGAGGGGCTCCAGGGACCCATCCTCACCTGGGACCCGGCTGCAAAGACCCAAATGGGCTCTCAGGAAGGTCAGGGCACCCCAAGGATGCACCCACCTGAGACGGGGATGAAGGAAAGACAAGCCATAATTTAAGGAAAAATCCACGTTGCGTGGAAATATAAACAGAGAGCTGCTGGGTTAAGGAGGAGAGGAAAATCTCTGGCTGAGTGGGGCAGTTCACAGTTAAATGTTCTCTGGGCGCAGGGCTCCTGCCGAAGGAGGATTTATCAGCCCAGCGAGGGGAGAGGAGACTCCGGAGCGCAAACAACGCTGCCGATCCCGATAAGCCGGGATTCGCTCGGCTCTCCAGAAGCGCTCTGCATTGCGAGTGCAATGCGCATGGAAGGATGTGCCCAAACTCCCCTAACCTGGGAGACACGGGGGACCGAGAGGAGCCGGGCGGGGAACAACTTGTGCCGGGATTTACGGGCCAGGCATCCCAAGTTATCTCCTGCTGAGCGGCGGAGAGGGGATTTGAGCAGCGAGGGGGGGAAAAGCCACAACTGCGGGTGTGCGCTGGGTCACTGGAAAGGGAAGGGGAGAGGGAAGGGAGCGCAGTGCAGGACAGGCGGCCCCGGCCGCAGGTGAGCGGTGGGAGGGCTCCTCCAGCCAGCGGCCCCCGCCAGCCACAGCGACGCGTTCCGCTCCCTCCCCGGCAAAGGAAAACACACGGGAAAAGCAGGGGGATGCTCCCAGCCGGCAGCAGGAGCGGGGAGAAGCCGTGCCCGCAGCCCCGTCCCTCCGGCCGTACCTGCAGCCGCCGGTGCCCGCCGAGCCGCGGTCCCCGTCCATGCCGAGCCCGAGCTGTCCTGGGGAAGCGCGGGCGGCTGCCGCCACTTGGGAATACGGAATATGCTACGAGCTTTAATTAAAAGACTCCGAAGGCTCTCTCCTGCTCGCTCGTCCTTTTTTTGCAGTACCGGATCGGATTTAAAGGGCTAGAACCCCAATTTGGCACCGCTGCTCCCCCCGGAGCGCCGCGCTGCCGGCCGGGCCTGCCAGCGCCAGCATCCTCCTGCCGCCCGTCGGGGGCATCGCCACAGCCCCCGGGGCCCGGGCCGGCAGCGCCGGGAGCTGCTCTGGCAGCAGCACAGGGCTGGAAACCTCGGCTCCCTCCAGCAGGCTCGGTGGGCGGCGAGAGGGGATCCCACAGGGTGGGCGAGGGCAGCCCGAGCACTCCTCAGGGCGCGCCGAGCAAAGTTTGTGCTCCAGCAGTGCTCCAGAGAAGTGGGAGGAGGAGGAGGATCGTGTCCCTCTGTCCTACTGATGCCACCACCCTGTGGCAGTGCCCAAAGGCGTTGCCCTCCCAGTGCCAGCCCTGGGTGGAGCGGGGTTGTTGGGAAGGGCTGTGTCACCCTGGGGTGCTGGGGAAGAGCTGTGTCACCCTGGGGTTGTTGGGAAGAGCTGTGTCACCCTGGGGTTGTTGGGAAGGGCTGCGTCACCCTGGGGTGCTGGGGAAGGGCTGTGTCACCCTGGGGTTGTTGGGAAGGGCTGTGTCACCCTGGGGTTGTTGGGAAGGGCTGTGTCACCCTGGGGTTGTTGGGAAGGGCTGTGTCACCCTGGGGTGCTGGGGAAGGGCTGTGTCACCCTGGGGTTGTTGGGAAGAGCTGTGTCACCATGGGGTGCTGGGGAAGAGCTGTGTCACCCTGGGGTGCTGGGGAAGAGCTGTGTCACCCTGGGGTGCTGGGGAAGAGCTGTGTCACCCTGGGGTGCTGGGGAAGGGCTGTGTCACCCTGGGGTGCTGGGGAAGGGCTGTGTCACCCCGGGGTAGTTGGGAAGGGCTGTGTCACCATGGGGTGCTGGGGAAGGGCTGTGTCACCCCGGGGTGCTGGGGAAGAGCTGTGTCACCCCAGCCCAGCTCTGCAAGACGGGGTCCTCAGCCTCCTGCCCGCGTCCCGTGAGCAGGGAAGCAATTCCATTTGGATTTGGAGGCCATTGCTGGTGCCAAGGCGGCGGGGACACGAGCTGGCGGCGGCGGTGTGTGAGTGACGCTGATCCCTCCTTCAGCTCCAGGTCCCTCTCCAGATCCACTGATGATGATGATGTCCATGAGAACATCATCTGCAGCTCTGGGCTCTCAGGGCTCCTTGGGCTGCTCAGCAGGGCGGGGATGGCCAAGCCGCCCCTCCAGCCTTCCCTGGGAAGAGGGGATGAAGAGCGAGGTTTCCATGGAGCCCTCCTTGGTCCCGATTTTGAGCTCGAATGGGGAAAAGCAAAGGAAACAAGGAGCACATCTTCCTTCCTCTTTATCTCCTTTTGCAGAGTTTGAGCCCAAAATGCCGCCCTCCCTCCGCGAGGCCAGCCCGGAACATCCCGCTCTGGGTGTCCGATCAGTGCCTGCTGCGCTCTCGGGGCTGACCCCACCGCTCCGGCTTCCTCTCGCCTCATTAATTCCACCCAGGGGTGGGTGCCAAAAGGAAAAGCTGGTGCTGATTCCATGCTGCAGCCCAGCTCCAGGCTGCTGGGATAATTAGCGGGTTATTAACGAGTGAGAAGATTCCCACCATGGAGGGAGGATGGGGAGGGAGGGAGGGAGGGAGGGGAGCACCGTTTGGGACTGGTTGGGAAAAGCGCATTGGAATCGGAGACTCCGTCCCTCGGTCCGGGGCTTGGAGCCTCCCTCAGCTCCCAGGAGGACGCTCCCAGCCCTGGGGCTGCCGGATGGATCCGCAAAAATCCAAGGATTCTGCTTGGCCGGGGGCCACAGTGGGAGCGGAACGGCTCCGAATCCCAGCCACAGCCTGCGGATATCCTTCTGTCCCTGCGGACATCCTTCTGTCCCTGGGGACATCCATCTGCCCCTGGGGACATCCATCTGCCCCTGGGGACATCCACCTGCCCCTGGGGACATCCTTCTGCCCCTGGGGACATCCTTCTGCCCCTGGGGACATCCACCTGTCCCTGGGGACATCCTTCTGCCCTTGGGGACATCCTTCTGTCCCTGCGGACATCCACCTGCCCCTGGGGACACCCTTCTGTCCCTGCAGACATCCTTCTGTCCTTGGGGACATCCACCTGCCCCTGGGGACATCCATCTGTCCCTGGGGACACGGGGGTGGCTCTGGAGCCTCCTCCTCCATCAGTCCCGGCCGCTGCTGACCCAGGGCTGGGGTTTGAGGTGTCACCATCTGCCAGGGTTCCTCTGGGGCTGGAGGGGTCACCCCAAACGTTTCTCTGTGAACCCCTGCTGAACTGTGGGAGCAGCAAGTGCTCCCTCAAAATCAATCAAAACCAATCAGATACCGAGGCTTGGGACCGTTTCCCTGGCTCAGGCACCAGGTTCCTGGGAAGGGCAGAGCCTGGTGGGAAAGAGCTTCTCTAAATACTGAGGGGCAGCAGGCAGGGCTGAGGTTCCAGCAGAACCAGGGCATCCTCAGAGGCTCCTGCTGCCTCTTGTGTTGTCTCTCCAAGGCATGTGGTTGTTGTTCCTTTAATTATTAATCCTTGCATTGACGTAATCAAATGTGCCCAGGCTTTTAACGGATGCCTCAATGTAAAAAATTAAGGATAAATTTCTTTCCCTCCCTGAAAACTTGTCTCAATCCCATGACCAATTTTATTGCCGTTCTGCTCTAATTTTAAATATAACGAGAAACATTAAGGTTTTCAATTAAAAGATCCCTTCCTTCAGATATTGGAACATAGCCTGAAGTGCAGACCACGTGTGATATTTTTCATTGGGATGGTGTGGGCTAAATCTGATTCCCAGATCAAACACAGTCAGGCTCAGGCTTGCAGTTGGCCAGGCTGGAGAGGCTGAGCTGTTCCACTTTGGGAAGAGCCTCAGCCTTGTTTGTGCTTTCAGCTGACTCCTGGTGTTTCTGGAATGAACCTTTGCATTTATTCCTTCCCTTCTGTCAGCCTGGGAGTCTGTGGCAAATCAACCTCACGATGCCACCCTGGACTTGTGGAATTTTTGGCTTTTGACTGTGATATATTGGTTCTTCCCTTTTCCTTAGAATGAGCTGATCCATGGCCACAACAGAGGAGATGTTCCTTGTGCAGTGATCTCAAACCCTGGAATCATGGAATTCTTGGCTTTTGACTGCAAATATTCACTTTTCCCTTTCCTTTAGGATGAGCAGCTCCTTGGCCACAACAGATCAGATCCTCCTTGTGCAGTGAGCCCAAACCCTCACTTGCCACAGTGCCAGTGGTGGCTCCATTGCACCCCATCAGGGTCAGGTTTGGGTCATGGAAGATTTTCTCGTGTGTCCTTTTCCACAGACCCTAAATCTTGCACTTCTCCTGCACCCCAAACCCCCCAGATTTGTGAATTAAACTGCATTCCTGCCTCTTTTCCCCATCAAAGGCTTCTGCCTTCCTTGATCCTGCCCAGCCCAGGACAGGCTTCAGCCTGATCTTGACCCTGATCAATGCCAGGTTGTCCTCCAAGGAGAGACCCCTTCAAAAGCTGCAAATCTGGCAAAAAGAAACCCAGCTCCACCTGTGTTTGGAAGGCAGAAATCAGCATCAAACTAATCTTTACCAGGTCTGCTGTAAGGGGATATGATAACAACAAATCAAAAGCAGTATCTGGGTTCCAGAGATGGGTAAAAAGGGATTTTTTGTTTCCACAGTTGGTGGGTGATATTTTGTGCAAGCAGGGCTGAGCAGGACCCAGAGGGAGCTCCTTGGACAAATGATGGGAATCCCCACTTCCACTGGCAAAAAAGCTTGGAAGAAAAATGTGAAGGAGACCTAAATCATGGAGTTTCAGGACATAAATCAGCCTCTAACTGACAGTGGGGACAGGAGAGCCCTTATGGATGGGCTGGGTCAGGTTTTCCAAATGTAAAGGAAGAATTAAGGAGCTGACAGCTTTAACAACTCCTGCTCCTCTCTCTGCTCCCAGCTGCAGCCTCAGGAAAAGCCAAGGTCAGAGCCCCAATCCCTGCAGTGCCCACCCTGCTCCCTTCTGCACATCCTGCTCAAACTCCAGCTCCTCCTGGAGCACAGATCCCAAAGATCTGCTCTTCCAGCAGCTGCCAGGACAAGTGGCTGAATAAGCCCAGAGTTTTTTTGCACCATTTCAATCCATTTAAGGCAGGATCTTTTCCAGAATGATGGAAGCCATTTATCATTAAAAAAGTATCTATGTGATATTATTGCTCCTGTGAGTGATGGCATTACAGACACTGATGGAGCATCAGATTTCCCTTATTTAAAGGGACAAAGTCAAGTTAAATTTACCAGTCAGGAGGATGAGACAGGGAACAAATCCGCTTCATTAAAACTGCTCCTGACTCCTGTCAGAGTGCTGTGATTTGTTCAAACACACATAATTTCCTTTCCCATTCTGTTAGGACTGGAGAGAGAGACACGATGTCAAAATCCAGATCAAAATGATGGAGCGCTGCCAGAGACAGCCGGGGTTTGTCAGGCAGGGCTGTTGATCCCTCCAGGAGCAGAGGAATCGTGAGGAATTGTGAGGAATTGTGGGGAATTGTGAGGAATTGTGAGGAATTGGGAGGAATTGTGAGGAATTGTGAGGAATTGTGAGGAATTGTGAGGAATTGTGAGGAATCGTGAGGAATCGTGAGGAATTGTGAGGAATTGTGAGGAATTGTGGGGAATTGTGAGGAATTGTGAGGAATTGTGGGGAATTGTGAGGAATTGTGAGGAATTGTGAGGAACTGTGAGGAATTGTGGGGAATTGTGAGGAATTGTGAGGAATTGTGGGGAATTGTGAGGAACTGTGAGGAACTGTGAGGAACTGTGAGGAATTGTGGGGAATTGTGAGGAATTGTGAGGAATTGTGAGGAATTGTGAGGAATTGTGAGGAATTGTGGGGAATTGTGAGGAATTGTGAGGAATTGTGAGGAATTGTGAGGAATTGTGAGGAACTGTGAGGAATTGTGAGGAATTGTGAGGAACTGTGAGGAATTGTGAGGAATTGTGAGGAACTGTGAGGAATTGTGAGGAATTGTGAGGAACTGTGAGGAACTGTGAGGAATTGTGAGGAATTGTGAGGAATTGTGAGGAATTGTGAGGAATTGTGAGGAACTGTGAGGAACTGTGAGGAACTGTGAGGAATTGTGAGGAATTGTGAGGAATCGTGAGGAATTGTGAGGAATTGTGGGGGATTGTGAGGAATTGTGAGGAATTGTGAGGAATTGTGAGGAATTGTGTCCTGCTGCTCCCCAGGCTCTGCCCCAGCACCCCCAAAGCTCCTCAGCACCCACACCCTGCAGAGCCTCTCCTGGGAAGCCTCAGGGGAGCAGGGAGAAACCCAGAGCGCTTTCTGCCTCCTCTCCAGAGACATTCCCTGATCTCTGCAGTCCAGCACAGAGCTCTGGGATGCTGGGGCTGGCTCAGGCTGCTGCTGGAGTCTGGATAAACGTGCAGGGAGCTGAAGGGGGCAGGAATATTTGATGGGCTGGAGGTAGGAAGGAGGACCAGGGACACCAGGCTGCTCAGAGGATGCAGCACTCAATGCTGTGAGGAAGATAACGAGCAGCTCAGAGCAGAGGCTCCAGAGCCAGCCCAGCAGCACCTGAGGCTCTGCAGGGACCTGCCAGGGTCACCCCCGGCTCCTTCCCCTCCTCTCCCTCATTCCCCGAGGCACCAAATCCCTGCTCTGCCTCCCAGAGTCCATCCCCATCCTCCTGGGCTCAGGGGAGGAGAGGAGGCTTTGGGAGCCCTTCCCTGACCCTGCTCCTGCACACAAATGTATTCCATGCCCTCAGGAATTCCCTCATTAACAGTGATGAGATGAAACATTTTCAATTTCACAATTTCCAGGCGCCTGAGGGCTCTGGGTTCCCTTTGTTTTCCCTCTCCCTTCTCCTCCTGGAGCCCGTTTGGAGGAGATCACCCCTGGCTGGAGGGACCTGGCCCTGCAGGGCTCCTGGAGCTGTTTCTCCCTCTGGAACACAGAAAACAGCTCCAGGTGACACCATCCATGTCACCAATCCCTCCCACCTGCCACCCTCAGCCTGAGCCTCACTGCAATTCTTGCCACAAGGTTTTTGCTTTGGTTTTGTGGGCTTATTTCTTTCCCTCCCCCTTGCAAACACAGAACTGCTGCTGCTGCTGAATGCTGTCCCTGCTCTCCTGGCTCTTCCACTCGTCCCTCTCATCCATCTCCCCATTCCCACCACCCTTCCTTCCCCCTCCCTGCTGTGCCCAGCCTTTCATCTCATGCATCATTCATCCCAGCTTAGTGCCTCCTCTCAGGGCATCCTTCTGGGAGCTGCACATCTCCTTCAATTCCTCTTCTCCTCCTGCCTTGCCCTGCTTTGCACTCACACACACTTTCCCTGCCGTTTTTCTGGGAATGTTGCATCCACAGACCTTGCAGCAGAGTTTGGGACATTTGGGACATTCCCCCCTCCTTCCCTCAGGAACGCTCTGGGTGGAATTCCCTGGGGTGTGGGACAAGCTTCCCCACTGGGCCAGAAACACACAGGAATTTTAGAGGCAGAACAAATTCTTGCTGAGGAACAGAGCTGCTTTTGGGGTGTTTTGGCCTGAACTGGATGGGTTTATCCCAGCAGCAGCTCCTCTGCTGGCTGGGAACTCTGAGAGCTTTTCCCAAGCACCTCTGGAGCTCTCACACCTTGGGAGGGTGGATAAATAAAAATGAAAATAACTATAAATATAAATCTAGCAGGTAGCCACGTGGTTTTCCAGCTCCCTTTGGGTTGTTGGAAGGGCTGGAACAGGGAGAGCCGTCAGTGGGGTGGGAGCTCCATCCAAAGCAGCCCTGGAGAGCTCCTGGAGTGGTGGAACTTCTGCAGGGTGGGGAGAGAGGCCTTGAGAGGCAATGGCAAATGCCAGGATCAGGATCCTGGATCAGGGATGTTGGGCTCAGCTCAGAATCCCAGCAGGGCCCATCTGGCTGTGCCAAGGAACATTCCAGGAGAATTCCAGGGGAGCAGCCTCAAAGGAGGACACCAGGAGTGCTCCAAGGGCTGATCCCACCTGGAGAGGGATCAGCCCCAATCCTTACTCAGCATTTGCAAAGCCCCACTCACTTTGGAGGGGATTTCAGATTAAGCTCTTTAAGCAACAAAGCAAGATCTCTCTTTTCAACCTCTGCTAAATCCCATAATCCTGAGGGAAGGCCTCTCCTCCCCCTGGGGAAAGAGAAGGAGATTTTTTGCTGAGGGAGACATAATGACTTCATCCCCACATAATCAGGTGGAATTTGCTGATTAGACACAGAAAGCCTTGGGGAAAGTTGGATTTTGGATAACAACTTAAAGATCTTCAAGAAAAAAAGAGAAACCCCCCCAAAAACCACCCTAAAATCACAAGAAGAGCCAAAGGCAGAGGGGTAAAGGGTCCTGTTCTGGGGGCCTTGAGGTGCAGAGAGCAGAGTGGGTTTGTCTTCTCTGCAGGAGGAACTCAGGGATTCCTGTTATGGGACAGGGAACAAAATTCCCCCAGTCCATGGCTGGCCATGCTGGGGAGCAGGAGTTGGACACTTGGGATGGCCCAGGGCAAAGCTCAGCTCTTCCATGGAACAATCCCCAGATATTTTGGGATGGAAGGCGCCTCTGGAGGCCTCCAGCCCAACCTCCTCCCACGGTCAGCAGTGGGGTCACACTCAAACAGCTCCATCTCCACTGCTCTGGCACCTGAAACCCAAATCCCTGAATCCCAAATCCCTGAATCCCAAATCCCTGAATCCCAAATCCCTGAAACCCAAATCCCTGAACCCCAAATCCCTGAATCCCAAATCCCTGAACCCCAAATCCCTGAATCCCAAATCCCTGAAACCCAAATCCCTGAATCCCAAATCCCTGAAACCCAAATCCCTGAAACCCAAATCCCTGAATCCCTGAATCCCAAATCCCTGAAACCCAAATCCCTGAATCCCTGAATCCCAAATCCCTGAAACCCAAATCCCTGAAACCCAAATCCCTGAAACCCAAATCCCTGAACCCCAAATCCCTGAAACCCAAATCCCTGAACCCCAAATCCCTGAATCCCAAATCCCTGAAACCCAAATCCCTGAATCCCAAATCCCTGAAACCCAAATCCCTGAACCCCAAATCCCTGAATCCCAAATCCCTGAATCCCAAATCCCTGAACCCCAAATCCCTGAATCCCAAATCCCTGAATCCCAAATCCCTGAACCCCAAATTCCTGAACCCCAAATTCCTGAATCCCAAATTCCTGAATCCCAAATCCCTGAAACCCAAATTCCTGAATCCCAAATCCCTGAACCCCAAATCCCTGAATCCCAAATCCCTGAATCCCAAATTCCTGAATCCCAAATCCCTGAACCCCAAATCCCTGAATCCCAAATCCCTGAATCCCACCAGGCACCTGGATGTGCCCTGGAGGGGAAGGGGAAGAGGATCTGAAGCTGTTTGAGCCCGACCCCCCCGGCTGTCCCCTCCTGCCAGGGACTTGTGCAGAGCCAGAAATTCCCCCTGAGCTCCTTTTCTCCAGCCTGAGCCCCTTCCCCAGCTCCCTCAGGAATTCTCCAGCCCCTTCCCAGCTCCCTCAGGAATTCTCCAGCCCCTTCCCAGCTCCCTCAGGAATTCTCCAGCCCCTTCCCAGCTCCCTCAGGAATTCTCCAGCCCCTTCCCAGCTCCCTCAGGGATTCTCCAGCCCCTTCCCAGCTCCCTCAGGAATTCTCCAGCCCCTTCCCAGCTCCCTCAGGAATTCTCCAGCCCCTTCCCAGCTCCCTCAGGAATTCTCCAGACCCTTCCCAGCTCCCTCAGCAATTCTCCAGCCCCTTCCCAGCTCCCTCAGGAATTCTCCAGCCCATCCCAGCTCCCTCAGGAATTCTCCAGCCCCTTCCCAGCTCTGTTCCTGCCCTGGACACGCTCCAGCCCCTCGGGGACATTCTGGAGTTGAGGATCCCCATGGCCAGGATGCACCAAACCCATTTCACTGCAGAAGCTCCCAGCCCTGTCCCATTTCCACAGCTCCAGGGGGGTTCAGTGTCTCCCCCCCAGTCCCAGCCCGGGCAGGAATCTCCAGGTTCAGGAGATGAGGAGAATTGGACAGGAGGCTCCAGCTTTCCTGGGCTGCTCACTGAAGAGCTGATCCTTGCTGCCTTTGATGCTCTCCTGTCCCAACTGCAGAGCTCAGCACTGAGATGATTGAACAGCTGAGCCCAGCCCCTGGCACAGAGAGGGAGTTTAGCAGAGTTTGATCTCCCAGATGGTGCCCCAGAGGTGAGGATTATCTTGTTATCAGCATCTGTGAAAGTCCCAGTGATGGGAACAGCAGAGACAGGGAAAGGATGGAGGATTTCACCACCTTTTTTACAAGTAATTGCTGTTTCTGAATTTTTTCAAGAGTTTATTTGGGGTATGGGGGGTTTTTGTCTGGCTGCTTGGTTTGTTTTTGTAGATTTTTTTGTTGCTGTTGTTTTTTTTCTGGAGTAATTCCTTGCAAACCTTATCATCGACTTGGGTCTGTCCTGAAGAGATGGGGATTTTTATGGTTTAGAAATTTGTATTTGGAGGATGCTCCCAGTCACTGTGCCCAGGTGAGGCATCCACCCACCCCAGCAGCTCCAGAGGACCTTGAGCCTGCCCTGAAATGGGAGGGGAGAAGGTGGAAATTCATCCTTGAGGCAGAACCCAGCCCCAAGGAACCCCAGAATGGGTTGGGTGGGAGAGACCTCAGAGCCCATCCAGTGCCACCCCAGCCATGGCAGGGACACCTCCCACTGTCCCAGGAGCTCCAAACCTCATCCAGCCTGGCCTTGGGCACTGCCAGGGATCCAGGGGCAGCCCCAGCTGCTCTGGGAATTCCATCCCAGCCCCTCATCATCCTCCCAGGGAACAATTCCTGCCCAAAATCCCATCCATCCCTGCCCTCTGGCACTGGGAGCCATTCCCTGGCTCCTGTCCCTCCATCCCTTGTCCCCAGTCCCTCTCCAGCTCTCCTGGAGCCCCTCCAGGCTCTGCCAGGGTCTCTGAGGTGTCCCTGGAGTTTCTCCTCTCCAGGTGAGCCCTCCCAGCTCTCCCAGCCTGGCTCCAGCCCTGGGAGCAGCTCCGGGGCCCCAGAACAGAAATGTCCTGGCTGTGTTGGGTCCCTCCCTCTGGCAGCTCCTGCCTCAGGTGACAAAATGAGGATGATGCCCTTCCTTCAACTCATTCCCATCTCTTCTTCCTTTCCCCTCAGGGCACAGCAGCAGCTCCAACATCATAAATGATTTAGGAGCGGAGCCAGATGAAGCCAAAGCTGATGGATGACAATGCTCTGCTTGGGGGAATGTTTTCCTGCTGGAGTTTTTTTGGAAACAAATATATTTATCCTCACTCAAAACTGAACCACAGCTCCCATCCTGGGTGACTCAGCCCCTGAGTCAGGATCCAGCGGGAGCACAGCTGGGAAGGGCCCACGGAGCAGCCAGAAGGGATCCAGGGAAGGGGGAACTGGACCAGGCACTGCAGTCCTCAGGGCTCCTCCAATTCTCTCTGGCTTTAAGGGGTTAAAATGATTTTTGTCCATTCTCCCCTCAGGGTGGAACCTGCTGGGTCTGCAGGTTGGCTTTGGAAGCAGCAGGTCCCCGTTTATGCTGTGTGCCTTGGCTCTGGGCAAAGCCCCCTGCAGCAGAGGGGGCAGGAGGGAGGGGGGAACCCCCTGCACCCCCTGAGCCACATCAGCACCTCCAGAAACGGGCTGGGGACCCCCTGAGCCACATCAACACCTCCAGAAACGGGCTGGGAACCCCCTGCACCCCCTGAGCCACATCAACAGCTCCAGAAACAGGCTGGGAACCCCCTGAGCCACATCAGCACCTCCAGAAATGGGCTGGGAACCCCCTGCACCCCCTGAGCCACATCAACAGCTCCAGAAATGGGCTGGGAACCCCCTGCACCCCCTGAGCCACATCAACACCTCCAGAAATGGGCTGGGAACCCCCTGAGCCACACCAACAGCTCCAGAAACGGGCTGGGAACCCCCTGCACCCCCTGAGCCACACCAACAGCTCCAGAAACGGGCTGGGAACCCCCTGCACCCCCTGAGCCACACCAACACCTCCAGAAATGGGCTGGGAACCCCCTGCACCCCCTGAGCCACATCAACAGCTCCAGAAAATGGGCTGGGAACCCCCTGCACCCCCTGAGCCACACCAACAGCTCCAGAAATGGGCTGGAGTTCAGTGCCTTGTGCTGGTCCTGAGCGGTGACAGCGGATTCACGTGGCAGGGGTGGAACAGGAGGGGCTCAAAGGTTCCTCCAGCCCACCCCAGGATTCTGGGATTTTTCAAAAATACACTGGGGAGAAGCAGCCACCACCCACCACCCAGGAACCCACCCAACGCTGCCCCTTCCACCCCTCATCTGTCAGGAAAGAGCTCTTGGGCAGCACTGCTGCTTCTCATCTCCCTCAGTCAACCTCCCACCTTCCCTGACAGACCCTGCTCAGCAGCCACACCAGAGGCAAAACTCCTTTATTTCCCTCCTGCTTTAGAAACTCTTGGTGCAGCTGAAGAAAAGAGGCTGCTCATAAAAAGAAATGGAACCCCTGTCCCAGGGATGCTCCATCTACAGCACTGGGCACTCCCAGCTGGACACTGGGCACTGGGCACTCCCAGTTTGGACACTGGACACTCCCAGTTCGGACACTGGGCACTGGGCACTCCCAGTTCGGACACTGGGCACTCCCAGCTGGACACTGGACACTCCCAGCTGGACACTGGACACTCCCAGCTGGACACTGGACACTGGGCACTCCCAGCTGGACACTGGGCACTCCCAGCTGGACACTGGGCACTGGGCACTCCCAGCTGGACACTGGGCACTCCCAGCTGGACACTGGACACTCCCAGCTGGGCACTGGGCACTCCCAGTTTGGACACTGGGCACTCCCAGCTGGACACTGGACACTGGACACTCCCAGCTGGGCACTGGGCACTCCCAGTTTGGACACTGGGCACTCCCAGCTGGACACTGGACACTGGACACTCCCAGCTGGACACTGGACACTGGGCACTCCCAGCTGGGCACTGGACACTCCCAGTTTGGACACTGGACACTGGGCATTCCCAGCTCGACACTGGGCACTCCCAGTTTGGACACTGGACACTCCCAGCTGGGCACTGGGCACTCCCAGTTTGGACACTGGACACTCCCAGCTGGACACTGGACACTGGGCACTCCCAGCTGGACACTGGGCACTCCCAGCTGGACACTGGACACTGGGCACTCCCAGCTGGACACTGGGCACTCCCAGCTGGACACTGGGCACTGGGCACTCCCAGCTGGACACTGGGCACTCCCAGCTGGACACTGGGCACTGGACACTCCCAGTTCGGACACTGGGCACTCCCAGCTGGACACTGGGCACTCCCAGCTGGACACTGGGCACTCCCAGCTGGACACTGGGCACTGGGCACTCCCAGTTCGGACACTGGGCACTCCCAGCTGGACACTGGGCACTCCCAGCTGGACACTGGGCACTGGGCACTCCCAGCTGGACACTGGGCACTCCCAGTTTGGACACTGGGCACTGGGCACTCCCAGCTGGACACTGGGCACTGGGCACTCCCAGCTGGACACTGGGCACTCCCAGTTTGGACACTGGACACTCCCAGCTGGACACTGGGCACTCCCAGCTGGACACTGGGCACTGGACACTCCCAGCTGGACACTGGGCACTCCCAGTTCGGACACTGGGCACTCCCAGCTGGACACTGGGCACTCCCAGCTGGGCACTGGGCACTCCCAGCTGGACACTGGACACTCCCAGCTGGGCACTGGGCACTCCCAGCTGGGCACTGGGCACTCCCAGCTGGGCACTGGACACTGGGCACTCCCAGCTGGAGCCTGACAGGGCTCTGGAGGACTGGAGCTGTTGTTCAGGGCTGCTGGGAGTGGGGTAACGCTGCTCTTGAAGCTCATTCCCAAAGCCATGAGGTTGGAAGGCACTTGGAGAGGTGTCACAAGGGGTATCCATAGGGGTGCTCTTACAACATTCCCAAGTTTTGGCTTCTTGGGAGTGGGGTTTTTACAGGAAATGGTACCAGGGTTTAAGTGAACAAAGTCCCTAAAATGATGCTCCCAGCAGGGATCAGGTTCTGGGTCCAGCTCTGGCTGTAGCCCCACCTGCCCCAATCCAGGGCTGAAATCTCCTGGCATTTTTCCTCAGGGCTGTGGAATGTTTTGCTGCCAGGCTCTCCTTGCACAGGAGCCCAAGGAACCCTCGGGCCCCACATCCCACTCCAAACATTCCCCCCTGAGGAACCCCAGCACTGCCCCCTCCCCACTGCTGCTGAACCAGCTCTGATTTGTCCCCAGATAACAACGTTATCAATATTTTCATCCAGGAAGACCTGAAAAGAGGAAGGAAGGCTTAAATCCAGGCTTGACCCTCTTCTCAAACACCAGGATAATCCAGGTGGATGGATCTGAACTTGGTGTCAGCCCAAAGCAGGATGCTGGGAGGCTCAGGGTGCGGCGAGCCTCAGCACCCCGAGGTGTCCCCTGCCTTGTTCTTCCTCTGGAATCTCACGTGTGAGGGGTCGAATCCCCGTTCCCTGGCCCCAAAGAGGGCCCAGGGAGGAGTCCTGGCCGTGTACTCGGCCGCTGTGAAGCTCCTGGAGCCGCCGCTCCGCTCGTGCTCCCTCACCAGCTCCTGGAAACGGCCGTAGTCGATCCAGGTCCTCCACTCTCCATCCACCTGGAACTGCAGCAAAGGAACAGTGAGGGGGAAAAGCAAACCCAGGAGTGCTGGGAGCTGCTGGGTGGGGATGGACAGGGACCCCCAGCTGGAGCCCCTCTGCTCTGGAGCCAGCCTGGCAGAGCTGGGGGAGAGGAGAAGCTCCAGGGACACCTCAGAGACCCCTCCAGGGCCTGAGGGGCTCCAGGAGAGCTGGAGAGGGACTGGGGACAAGGGATGGAGGGACAGGACACAGGGAATGGCTCCCAGTGCCAGAGGACAGGGCTGGATGGGGTTTTGGGCAGGAATTGTTCCTGGCAGGGTGGGCAGGGGCTGGGATGGAATTCCCAGAGCAGCCCCTGGATCCCTGGCAGTGCCCAAGGCCAGGCTGGATGGGGTTTGGAGCTCCTGGGACAGTGGGAGGTGTCCCTGCCATGGCAGGGGTGGCACTGGAGGGGCTCTGAGGTGCCTCCAACCCTGGAGGAGGGGCCAAGGTCATCCCAACCCTGAGCTGTGACTGTGACTCCAGCCCAGCCTGGGACAATGGCCCAGGAGAAGCACCAGAGGCCAAGGGCTTGGGATGGATTTGGGTGACAGGGACAGGGACAGGAGGGCTGGGTTAGGGAATGGGGGAGATGAAGAGGTTTAATGACACAAATCCTCTTTCCATGTGAAGAATGGCTCACTCTGACAAGCTGGAGCTGCATTTGTCTCCCAGACCAGCTCTGCTCATTTAGCCCCAGCCTTGGCTGAAGCCTCAATTAGGATTTATCTCAGTTAAGAGCTTATTACGCATTTCATCCAAAAAAAGAGGGAAAACAGACCGGCTCCTTGATTTTTGTGGATTTTTTTCCCCCCAAACTTGATGGCTGTGCATTTCAAATGGCACTTGACTTTGTGCCCAAGAGCTAAAAGCTTTTTTGGTTGTGAAAACTGCTGACAGCCTGAAATTCTGCAATCAGCCATGGCTGATGCTCCTCCATCCCTGCCCGTGGAATCACAGCGCGTCCCTGGAGCCAGGAGGGGACACTGCAGAGTCACAGCACTGCCAGCCTGTCCTGCCATAAATCAAAGTGCACAAGGCTCATTCTTCTTGTGCTGAGGTGGGGATGTGTGTGAGGCCACCAGGACAGCGGTGGCACAGGAGACATGGTGTCACCTGTAAAGGAAAACTCCTGATCCCCAGGAGGATCCAGGCTCTGTGGGGTGGGGAGGTGACAATGTCACACCTCTCATCAAACTCTGTCCCCTCCACGTTTGATCTGTGAACACTCAGTAATTAAAGGGCAAACCCCAAAGCAGAGGATCCAGCAAAGTGCCCCAGTTCCCACCTCAGAGCCACCCCATGACCTCCAGAGAGAGGAAATAACACCAGGCATAAAACCTGCAGTTTGCTCTCCTTAAAATCCCTTTTCTCCCTAAATCCCTGTTCTTAAGAGACTGCAGAGCTCAAGTCCTGAACTGTCACTCATCACAAGCAGGTGCCAATCACTGAGTCCCATCCATCTCAGCAGGATGAATTATTCCTGACATTCCCAGACTCTTGGCATTCAATGGCAGCATTGAATTTATCAGGAGCATTGTTTGAACACCTCCAAACTCAGACCTAGGAAAACACACTGAAATAAATCACATTTCTTAATGATTTTTATTACACTCTTCCTGCCACTCCTTGATTTTTTAAGGACCCCTTTGATTTTGCAATTACTCACTCTGGTTTGATCAATCCCAGAGCACAGGTTTCCCTGCAAATAATAGGCACTGACAGATTTTATTCTTCACTAGAGCCTGAAACTCAAAAATTAAACCCTAATGGAAATAAATTTATTTTTTATTAGCTATTTTAGCACGGAGGACAGATTGTTTCACACAGACACCCTCTGCTAATGGCTCTGGAAGGAGAAGCAGCTGTTGAATTCCTCCTGGGCAGGTACCAATTTATTCTCCTCGCTAATGGTGTTGCTTAAATTCTGTCTCAAGAAGATTTCTGCAATCTGTTTGTTTGCTTTCCTGGACCTTACAATGCAAAAGGAGATTTTACTTTCTCAGGAACAGTTGCCAGTGGCAACAGCCAGGAGTGAGACTGTAAATAAAGCCAATTTAAGGTGAGATCAAACACAAGCAGTGCCAGGTGTCCCGGTTTTCTCTGCTCCTTCCCAGCTGCTCCCTCTGCAGATTCCAGGGTAGGTTTAGATTGGATATTCAGCAGAAATTCCTCCCTGGCAGGGTGGGCAGGGGCTGGCACAGGTGCCCAGAGCAGCTGGGGCTGCCCCTGGATCCCTGGCAGTGCCCAGGGCCAGGCTGGATGGGGTTTGGAGCTCCTGGGACAGGGGAAGTGTCCCTGCCATGGAATAGGATGGGCTTTAAGGCCCTTCCAACCCAAAGCTTTCCAGGAATCTACAATTTCATCAGGTGCCCAGAGGGCACATTATTATCTTTTTCTGCAGTCCTTTTATTAATCTTTTCTGAAGCTCAGAAAGCAAATATGTACTCATTAATTTTAATTTCCTGCATCCTTAAAAATGATTTTTTTTTTTATTGCATTTCACTTGTATTTCATTTCATTTCCCTTCCAGTACTTGAAGGGAAGATGGTGACAAACCTTTCCAGCAGGACCTGATGCAAGGGCTGATGGATTTAAACAGCAGCAGGGTTGGTTTACATTGGATATGAGTAATATTTTTTACTGTGAGGGAGGTGAGGCCCTGGCAGAGGTTGCCCAGTGATGCTGTCATGACAAGACAGACCCCGAGGGGCTGGAGCGTGTCCAGGGATGGGAACAGAGCTGGGAAGGGGCTGGAGCCCCAGGAGGGGCTGAGGGAGCTGGGAAGGGGCTCAGCCTGGAGAAAAGGAGGCTCAGGGGGAATTTCTGGCTCTGCACAAGTCCCTGGCAGGAGGGGACAGCCAGGGGAGGATTTGGGATTTTATCCCAGGGAACAGGGACAGGAGGAGAGGGAACGGCCTCAGGCTGGGCCAGGGGAGGCTCAGGATGCATTTTGGGGAAATTTCTCCATGGAAAGCGATGCCCAGCCCTGGCACAGCTGCCCAGGGCAGGGGTGGAGTCCCCAGCCACCCCCTGGAGAGGTTTAACACGGGTGTGCTTGTGGCACTTGGGGACATGGACAGGGGTGGCCTTGGCAGGGCTGGGCTGGATACAGAGAGCCCCGAGGGCTTTTCCAGCCTGCCCAGTTGCAGTTCCAGGCTGACTGGAGGAGAAGGCTGCTGCAGGCAGGGCAGGCAGCTGTGCTCACCTTGCAGTGTGCCAGCAGCAGGCAGTTGGAGTGCTCGTGCTCGCAGGCGATGCCGTAATCCGGGAGCAGCCGCGCCAGCTCCTGCACGAAGCTCAGCACCTCCCCGTGCCACGGCACGTTGGCCATGCTCAGGCTGCTGGCAGGGCTCTCCCCGCAGTAGGTGACACCCTGGGGACACAGGGAAACGGGACAGTCAGCTCAGGGCTCCCCACCCCACCACTGCAAACCCTGCTCCTCACACCGGACCCCGCGGCGAGGTCACAGCTCAGAGATGGCACCAAAAATGGGTCCCTCCTGCAGTGACACCTCCCCAGGGCTCTGTGCCAGGTGTCCCCAGCAGTGACACAGGCTGCACCTAACCCTGGAAAGCTGCTTTGACAGGGGACACAGGGGGGATGCTCCTGAGTGACCAGGGACCTTGGGGAAGGCCACTGGGGCTGGAAAGGTGACAAGTCTGGAAGAGTCTCATGGACAACCAGTGCCACATCAGTGGGATGCTCCCAGAGATCCTGCCCATGTGCCACAGGGAGAACGAGCTCTGGACCTCCTCCTCCTCCTCCTCCTCCCAAGCCCAGGCTGTTATTTGTGCCCTGTGCTCCAGAATCTGTTCCCAAATGCAGCAGGTCCCTGGGTGGAGCCACCATGGGGGTGAGCAGGAGCAGCCCTGGGCACAGAGCTCAGCCCCTCCCTGCTGGGACCTGGCAGGAGCACTGGGGCTTTGGGAAGCAGCTGCTGGGTCGTGTTCTGGAGGCACCCCAGAACTGCCAGCACTCAGGGACAGCTCCCCTGCACATCCCAGGGTGTTCAGGGAAATGGGGCTCCTGCTCCAGCTCCCATCCCACCCCCCAGAGCAGAACAGAGAGCCCGGAGCAGGACACGTGTCCCTCTGTCCCCACAGAGCCAAGGCTCCTCTGCCTGCCTCCAGCCCCTCTGCTCTTGGGCTGAGCTCTTTTATTCCAGTCACAAAATCCCATCAAGCAGCAGCCTTTACAACACAGTTTTATGGATGGCTGTGTCTGGCCTGCTCGTGGTTTATCCCCTGGGAAGAACATTGTGACCTCCTTTAAATGGGATTTGCATCCAGGTCCATGTGTGGCATGGCCATGGCAGCCGCTCCCAGCTGCCACCACGCTCCAAATCCTGATCCACCTGCATCTCCCTGCACATGGAAAGTGCAGCCACATCTCTGCCAACACCTTCCAGCAGAGCACAGAGCACACACAGCGCCTCAGGAGGAGCAGCCTGCTGCTAATGGGGAACTGCACAAGTTTTGGAAGCAATTACTCTCTCACCCATAAATTTATGAGGGACTCTCCCCATTAATCTGCCCAGGCCCCATAACTCAGAGGCAGCCTGGGGGAGGACTGGCAGGGCACAAGGCAGGGAGTGCTCACCAGAGATGAACATTCAGGCTTTTCTAGCCCAGCTCTGAAAGTCTGAAGCCAAAGTTTAAACATGTTCGTTCTCTATTAGTCAGTGTTATATCAGAGCAGGCAGCTACGCAAATCAGGGGTTTGGAGACACACAACAATATTCTCCCCACACTCATTATCCAGATTATGATTTGAGCAGCATGAAAAATGTATGAGTACAGAGGGGGAAAATTCTTCAGAAGCTCCAACATGATTCATGGTCTCAGTAAACTACAAAGATATCGTTTACAAGGAAAGAAAGCACAGAGGCAAATGGAATAAGTGAGTGCTTGGCTGGCTGATTAATTCCCAGCACAAATCAATGGGAATCAGCTTCCAGCACACCAAAGGAAAGCAGCTTTCAACTTCCCCAACTTCTTCAAACTGGAGTTAATTAACAGCTGATAGCACTTAAAACCCATGCGGAGCTGATGAGGGCGGTCACGTTCTGCTTTGCAGTAATACATGAAGACAGTTATTAAGACATCAAGAATTAAATAGGAAAGGATCCCATTGTTCACCCAGAGCTCTCTCCCCAACCTCCCTTCGGCAGGAACAGCAACGATGCTGCCTCTTAATTACCTGCTTAATAAGGGTGCTTTGAGCAGCCTAATCCACAGAGCTCTGGCCAAGTACCTTGAAATGCAGAAGCCTTTGAAAAGCATCCCAGCTCCTCCAGGGTCTGCCAGGATGAATCCAGAGCAACTGTGCTGGGCATGCTCTGGATTTCAGAGAATCATGGAATCATGGAACAGGCTGGAAAGGACCTTAAAGCCCATCCAGTGCCACCCCTGCCATGGCAGGGACACCTCCCACTGTCCCAGCTGCTCCAAACCCCATCCAGCCTGGCCTTGGGCACTGCCAGGGATCCAGGGGCTGCTCTGGGCACCTGGGACAGGGCCTGCCCACCCTGCCAGGGAACAATTCCTGCCCCAAATCCCATCCATTCCTGCCCTCTGGCACTGGGAAGCTGTTCCCTGGGTCCTGTCACTCCAGGCTCAGTCTCTCCCCATCTTTCCTGCAGGCTCCCTTCAGGTCCTGGAAGGTCACACTGAGCTCACCCCAAAGCTTCTTCTCCCCAGTGAGCATTGCCAGCTCTCCCAGCAGAGCTGCTCCATCCCTCTGATCCCCCTGGAGCCTCCTCTGGGCTCCTCCAGCAGCTCCAGGTGCTCCCTGTGCTGGGCCCAGGCTGATTTTCGGCTGGAATGGAGCTGAGTGAGCACAACTGGATTAAGCAGAGCCCTGTTCCAGGGTGGCTGCTGGTGCTGTGGGAAGCAAGGGAAGCACATTCCTGCCCCCAGGACCTGGCTCCTGCCCCAGGATGCAGACAGCCAGCAATCCTCTCAGTCCCCAGGGCTCTGAAGGAAACAACTACAGCTGACAGTGCTTTGTTTCTCCACTCACACTCCAGACTTCCCAATTTAATTACTGAACAAAACAATTCTCTTCACTCCAAGCACACAAATTATAAATTTAATTGAGGCTCGTGCGAATTAACGGAGAACAAAGTGTGGGCCAAGCTGCTGAGTGGCAGAGACACTGTTTAATATCTGGGGCAGCCATGACCCCAGACAAATATAAAAACCTCAATGCCACGTTGATTGCCGTCTCTGCAATGAAAATGCGCTGGAGCCGAGCAGCAGCACTCCCCAAACGACAGCCACAGGGCCTCACACACGTCTGCTCCTGCTGCACTGGATCCAGCCAGGATTCAGCTCCTTGGCTGCTCTCAATCATCACTTTGGAGCTGGTTTAACAAAGGCCATCAGTCCTGTGTGTCACTCTGGTCTGCAGGGAGGCTGGAGATGGTTGGTGGTGCAGCACAGCCTGGAAATCTGCAGGGATTCCCTGCACGTGGAAACAACTCCTCCTGGGAAAGCTGAACTCAAAACACAAGAGCCAGCCTTTGATCCCAGCTCCCTCAGCTGCTCCTGGGGCTCCAGCCCCTTCCCAGCTCCGTTCCCTGCCCTGGACACAGAAATACTGCACATCAAACAAACCTCTGCCTTTAGGAACACAAAGAGGGCACCATGGCAAGAAATGGAGTTCTGGCATGTTCCAGACCTTAAATACAACCATCAGCTCTTACAAGTGTGACAGTGACACGCTGGCATTAGAACAGATTAAGGCAATAAATCTATTTGATGCATTTTTAATGACTGAGTCTCCCTTTACTATTGGCTTAAGTGGGAGAATGGGGTCCCACAGAGTTACAGCACTGTGAGGCACTCATGGAAATAAGAACAAGGATTAAGCCCTGCAAAAATCTAAATCTCTCTCCATTCACCCTGTGAGCCTCTCTGAAGCAACGCTGGATTAGCTCCCTTCATCTGAAATGGACATTCTTTATCCCAAGTCTTCAACCAGAAAATCCCCAAGCTCAGCCCCATTGTCGGGCAGAGCTCTGCAGAATCTCCTCATCACTCTTTGTTGCTTGGCTTTGAGCACCACCTGCTCCTTGGCTTTTGACCAATTATTATTCAGTAATATTAAAAGCAAAGGAGAAGTTTCTTGTGCATCACTTTGGAAGAATTTTACTTACTCAGAAAGTTTAGACATCAGGCAGGGGAAAATGGGGACAAAACAATGGGAAATACTGCTGGAAAACCAGAAACAGCTCCGTGCAGCTCACCTTGACCTCAATGAAGTCTGGTTTCCCGAGGGATATCAGGTCAGCATAAGCTTTCAGCTCATCCACATTCCAAGCTTTCACCAGGGTCAGCCTATAAACAGTGCGCTGTTGCTGGAACAAAGGACAAATCCCATTAACATCCCATTCTGAGCCAGGAACAAAGGAAAAATCCCACTGACATCCCATTCTGAGCCAGGGAAGATGTTCCAGCCTTGCACACAGATTCTAACAGGAAAAAGAAATCAAATCATTCTTTTATTCCACGAACTCAGAGATGGAACCAAGCCAGACCCAAAGCAGCTCCTTCAGGAAATGTGCCCTGCAGCACCTGGGCTGAGGCAGCTCCTGCCACACAAATCCTCCCTGTGCCAGACCTCGTGCCCCAGGCACTTTGGGCAGTTTAACTTAATGGCAAAAAAAGCAGGAAATGTCTCTCTGTTGGATTTGCTTCCCCAAGCATGAAACCTCCCCATCAATTCCAGGTGTTTTAGTGCCTCCAGGTCCAGCCCAGGGGACTCTCATGGAAACATGGAATGATTTATGTTAGAAAAGCCCTCAAAATATCAAGCCCAGCTTTGACCCAGCACTGCCAAGGCCACCCCTGCCCCATGTCCCCAGTGCCACATCCACAGGGCTGTGAATCCCCTCCAGCACCTCCCTGCACAGCCTGTTCCAAGGTTTAACAACCTTTCCTTGAGGAATTTTCCCCAAAATCCCCCCTGAGCCTCCCCTGGCCCAGCCTGAGGCCGTTCCCTCTCCTCCTGTCCCTGTTCTGGCTGTCCCCTCCTGCCAGGGACTTGTGGAGAAGATTCCCAGATCCAACTTCCTCCAGGGAAGGTGGCAGCCAGCACTCCCAGAACTTCTCTGCTTGGAGTTATTCTTGTTTGCCCTCTAAGGGCTGCTCTCCAAAGGAGTCACCAGTGACAAAAGGCCTCTCAACACAAGCACTTGGCCATGGAACAAATCCACTCCTCACATCCGCTTGTTCCCATCCTTCCCCTCCCCTTCATCTTCTACTGATGTTTTATTTCACTTATTTTTGGAATTTATTTTTATTTATAGAGCAATTTTCCGGCAAATCTGCAGTTTGGATTAACTCCTTTGCTGTCCCTGCACACTGTGGACTGGAAAATGTAAACGCTGATCCCAGCGTGGGCAGCAGGAAAGGGATTGGGATTGTGCCCCTGTGCTCAGGTGAGACCCCACCTGCAGAGCTGCCCCAGAGGAGGCTCCAGGGGGATCAGAGGGATGGAGCAGCTCTGCTGGGAGAGCTGGCAATGCTCACCTTAGTCCTTCAGAGGCTCTGACTGCCACCCCACTGAATTCTGCCCTCCATATAAAAATCAGTGTATCACCCACCTACCACCCATTTCTGAGTGCTCCACAGGGGGAAAAGTTCTACACCAATTTGTTATGGAAAACTCCCAGGTTATTTACTGTAAAATAACAAGAGGAGAAACAAATGAACACCAGGAGCACCTTCTTCTAAACATGGCAAGAACTAAACCAGCAGACCTCTACCCATGGCATTTAAGCAGAGATTTGAAGAATGAGCAGTTCTTGTGATTTGAATGGATTGGCAAAAGAAAGGTCAAGAGACAAGTAGGAAATCAACTGTTAATTACTGAAGAGAGAAGAGCAGTAGAGGAGCTAATACAGAAAAATGAACACGTTGTTTGCACATAACAGGGGAAGAAGAAAGCAGAGGGGAAAGATCTAAGGAGGAAAGTCTGCAGTGCACACACCCCATCAGTCCTGTGGAATGATCAGACACCAATTAATGAGAACTGGCTCCCCACAGGGCAGCTCCCAGTGGGGAACAAGTGCAGCAGCTTCAGGGCACCAGTAAATACCAGTCTGTATTCAACATAACTGGTCCCATCTCACAGCAGCCCCAGCGAGGGCAGCACATCTGCCCAGGCAGGGAAGTGGGGCTTTCTCCCATTTAAATCTCATTTTACTACTCTCCACTTCACATCCCAGCTCATTTAGAAGTTTAAGGTCAAGGACTTCATAAAACTAAATGTGCTGTGAGTGAATTTAAAGGGCTTCTCCCCCCGGGGCAGAAGTGACAGGGAGTAACTGCAGGCTCTGTGTGTGCACACTGCAACACCTGAACCATCCCAAAACCCACGTGAACCCACCAGGGCTGGGCAGGGAAAGCAGGGAAGGAAACAAACTCTGCCACAGGCAGACAGCAAACAGGTAGAAAAATCAGAAATTAATGTGGAGAAGCCTCTTTCCAGAGGGCAACATCTCTGCAGTGTTGTTGAGCAGAGGAACGCTGGTAGAAGGCACAGATCAAAATGAGTAATATCCCAAACCCTTATCTGGGAGCAATCCTTGCAGACTGCCAGCAGTACAAACAGCCAGCCTGTTTTATTCATGGATTATTTGTATTTGTTGTACAATAGGGCCCCAGGAGATCCTCTCATAAGCACAGCAAAACAAGAAATAAAGAGCTTAAGCTGTGAGAATTTAACGATCTAAAGCATCAGGCTATAAAAGCAGCCTGGGATGCTCCACACTCTGTGTTTCCAGGAAAAGCAGCTGTTGCTCTGCTCCAGACATGAGGAGAACACAGAGGAAGAGGAGTTGGTGTGAGAACAGCCCATCAGATGGGTGTGGGGCTGCTTCATCCCTGTGTGCACAGAGCAGCCTGGCAGGAGGGGCAGAGATGTCCCAGGAATGTCCCAGGAATGCCCCAGGAATGTCCCAGGAATGTCCCAGGAATGTCCCAGGAATGTCCCAGGAATGCCCCAGGAATGTCCCAGGAATGTCCCAGCTCCCCATCCCAGCCTGGAGCACAGGCTCTGGAGCCTGCTGCACTGTCCCTGGAGCCATCCTCACATCCTCCTCAGCCTGACACAGGTACCAGTGGCTCCCTGCAGCCTGTGCACGCTCTGCTGCTGGCCCAGCCCAGCCCAGCCCAGCCCAGGACACCTCAACACAGGACTCGGTGTCACTCTGACAAAGTGCTCCCTTCCCACTCCAATGACCACGAGGGACTGGGGCTGCTCCTTTTTTATCATTTCTTTTTAATTCCCTCCTCCTCAACATGAATCTTTTCCTAGATCAAATGTAATTATTCTTCATGAAGCAGCCCGGGTGTGATCCCAGGAGGAAGAGGGAAGGGGAACACATCACCTGCAAAGGGCAGGATGCTGGAGGGACACGGGCTTGGCTGGGGCAGGGGAGCAGGAGAAGATCTCCCTTCCCTGGCCAGGACAGGGAACCATCTCCCTTCTCCAAGGGAGCAGGAGAAGCATCCCCCTTCCCTGGCCAGGACAGGGAACCATCTCCCTTCTCCAAGGGAGCAGGAGAAGATCTCCCTTCCCTGGCCAGGACAGGGAACCATCTCCCTTCTCCAAGGGAGCAGGAGAATCATCTCCCTTCCCTGGCCAGGACAGGGAACCATCTCCCTTCTCCAAGGGAGCAGGGAAGCATCTCCAAGGCCCTCACCTTGGATCCTGTCACTTGCACTCACTCCTTTGTTCAGGCAGAGTAATGTCCCCCTGTTTGGAAATAAATACAATTACACCCAGATTTTTGTTCCAGCTGCTGGTTTAGGCTCAGGTATCCTCAACACTTACATGCATTTCTTAGGTACAGATAGAATTATTTTATTGCCATTTCACCCAGAGACTCCTCCACAGAAATCCCTATTTTTGCAGCTAATGACTCTCAACAGAAACACAGCACATCTGGATGGAAAAAGCACTCTTTGGGGGAGGAAATGATGGTGCAAACTCCAAACAGAACCTGCCCTTTGTTTCACACAGCTTCACACCCCTTTGCCAGCACTGGATGAGGAGCAGTAACCACTTCAAAGGCAGCTCCTTTCATCAGGATTTTCTTCCTCTCTTCAAGGAAAGGCTCCACTTGGCAAACTCCCCCATGACACATTCCCAGAGCTCCTGAGCTGCCAGGACCTGCTCTGGTCATGCAGGACCCAGCCCAGGAAGGGGCAGCGAGTGCAGCCCCAGAGCTGCCCCATCCCAGCTCCTGCCCAGCTCCTGCCAGGCTCCTGAGAGAACCAGCCCTGAATAAAGACATCAAAGCAAATTTCACACTTGGAAATGACTTGTCACAGGGATTGGGATGGGGAAAAAAGCCCCTGCAGCCAAAATCTCTTCCCCACAGCCGATAAGGAGCTGCTTTATGCAGAAACCTCACCAGGGAGGAAAGATCCAAAACACAGCCCGAGGAAATCTCAGATGCCAACACCCCCCAGATTCCACAGCTCTCCAAAGCCTTCCAGTTCAGCCCAGAGACAGAGCCCCCCTAAAAGGACTGGAAACCACTCCTGCCTCTCCCAAATCCAGCTCTGCAGATCACAGAATCCTGGAATGATTTTAGCTGGGGGGATGTTAAAGTGCATCTCACTCCACTCCTGCCACGGGCACCATCCCAAGGTGCTCCAGCCTGGCCTTGGACACTTCAGGTGTGTTTAAGCACAAAAATATCTCTTTGAGGTCTCAATTTTTCTCAGCTGAGATTTAAAAACTTCCTTTAAAACAGATGGAGTGGGTGGCACCTCTGCCCATGGCTGGGAGGTGCAAAGGGATGCTCTTTAAAGTCCTTCCAGCCCAACCCATTCCATCACTCTGTGAGCTGAGTGCTAATGCCAAAGAAACTGGGACAGCTCTAAAAAATAACCCCAAACTTATTAAAAAAACAAACATAAACCCCAAAGCAAACCTAATACTACTTTTCCAAGCCAAAGCCATTCCTGCTCCTTGTGAGGGAACCAGGTGAAAAAACTAATTAGGGACTGAGGAAAAATACAATTACAAGGTGATGTCAACATGATGAGGACTGGTCCTGCATCTTGTCTTGAACCTGGAGCCCAAGGCAGTCCCTTTAAAGCAGTTTTTAATTCTTTCAGCTTTAATATAATGTGTAAGAACCAAAATTGTCTCTCTGAAGTACAATTATTGTGAGGAGCCAAGCCTGATCTCCATATGAAATTCCTTGTTCTTCCAAGGCCTTGAAGATAAGATGAAAACTGTCCTGAATAATAATTAGGAAAACAGCAAAGTTGGACTTTTGGTCTGCCTCAGGTTTTTTGTCATCCAACAGCACTGCCCTGTTGTCCCCCCAGCTCTGAAATCCTGCCTGGAAAGAACAAGAAAGTCCTGCAGGGAGATGAATTCATCAGCACTAATTCCCAAGCTGGAATTTTATACCAGAAAAGCCCCTCGGCCTCTGCTGATGTGTGAAGCACAGGAATGAGGGATCAGGACTGGAACCAAGGAGAAAAATCCACCAAATTTCACTCCCCTCCACACTCACTCTTCCTGTACTTGCTTGTGATCTATTTTATTGCTTCACACATCAGCAGAAATTAATCAGATTATTGAAAATTCTCTAGAAATAAAACAAAGCACAGCAACAGCTTTGTTCTGAGAGCTGGAAATGTTGTTCTTAAGTAAATCGAAACCATGACTGGTTTTTATCCATTTTCTATGGACTCAGTTTTAACACACCCTCGGAAATCAGCACCAACAACATCCCAGAGATTATTTCTTCCTTTTCCATATTTCCAGTGCAGTTTCAAGGAATCATGTAAAATTTATACCCAGGGAAAAAGAAGCCCAATGCAAAGGGACTTAAAATAGAACAGCACGAAAACAGATCCTCTCAAATCAGCAGCAAAACCCCGTTCAAGCTTGCTGTTAAACAGGCTGAGGTGGTTTTTTCTCCCAGGAAAGGGTGGATGTTTAACTCCAAATGGGCAGGGAAAGCAGGGGCAGGAGCCTGGGGTGCTGCTGCCTGCTCTGCAGCACAGGGACAGCTCTGCCAGGAGTGGGAGCAAAAACCCTTCAGCAGCAGCAGCAAAACCCCAGCAATTCCTGCCCGAGTCACGGGGATTTTCACAGGGCAGCAGCTGGCAGGGGATGATGTGAAGGATCAGGACCTGTTCCATGCCCAGGTTGGAGCAGCAGCTCTGGCAGCAGCAGGGCCCTGCCAGACCCGCCTGGGGACAGAGCCCTGTCCTGCCCCAGAGCTGCTCTGCCTCAGGGCAGGGGCTGTGCCATCCCTGAGCATGGCAGTGCCATCCCTGAGTGTGGCTGTGCCAGCCCTGAGTGTGGCTGTGCCATCCCTGAGCGTGGCTGTGCCATCCCTGAGCGTGGCTGTGCCATCCCTGAGTGTGGCTGTGCCATCCCTGAGCATGGCTGTGCCATCCCTGAGCATGGCAGTGCCATCCCTGAGCATGGCAGTGCCATCCCTGAGTGTGGCTGTGCCATCCCTGAGTGTGGCTGTGCCATCCCTGAGCATGGCAGTGCCATCCCTGAGCATGGCTGTACCCATCCCTGAGTGTGGCTGTGCCATCCCTGAGTGTGGCTGTGCCATCCCTGAGTCCTGAGTGTGGCAGTGCCATCCCTGAGTGTGGCTGTGCCATCCCTGAGTGTGGCAGTGCCATCCCTGAGTGTGGCAGTGCCAGCCCTGAGTGTGGCAGTGCCATCCCTGAGTGTGGCAGTGCCATCCCTGAGCCCTGAGCATGGCAGTGACATCCCTGATTGTGGCTGTGCCATCCCTGAGCATGGCTGTGCCATCCCTGAGTGTGGCAGTGCCATCCCTGAGTGTGGCAGTGCCAGCCCTGAGTGTGGCAGTGCCATCCCTGAGTGTGGCAGTGCCATCCCTGAGCATGGCTGTGCCATCCCTGAGTGTGGCTGTGCCATCCCTGAGTGTGGCAGTGCCAGCCCTGAGTGTGGCAGTGCCATCCCTGAGCCCTGAGCATGGCTGTACCCAGCCCTGAGTGTGGCAGTGCCATCCCTGAGTGTGGCAGTGCCATCCCTGAGCCCTGAGCAGCTCAAGAGAGCCTGAGAGTGGCATTTGCAGAGGCAGAGAGGAAATGGGGGAGAAAAGCAGCTCCAAACGAGCAGCTCAAGGCCAGCCCCACTTCAGGCTGGGGCTGGGGCTGGGGCAGGAGCTGAACACTCCCAGAGAGAGTCTGGATCCAGGGCTGGAGCCCAGCCTGCCCCACGGCACCGCCAGCTGCTCGGGACTTTAAAGCCAGCCCAGTTATTTATATACCAGCCAAAGACTTGGATGCTTCCTCACAGATCTCTGTAGCTGGAAATCTCAGCCAGGAAAACAACTTCCCACTGAGATTTCCCAGGGGCCTGAAAGAATATTCCTCAAAATCGCTGTGTTTTGCTCAGCAATAGGGGATACAGGAAAGGAGAATAAACTGTATTTTAAATAACCCTGTAATACCAAAGGATTGAGGGAGTAACTACAGGATCAGCCAGAGCTGGCTGTGGTGACCCATTGTGGCCTCCCATCACCTGAAGGATTCCACAGGAAGGATGGGGAGGGATTTTGGAGAAGGGTCTGGAGTGCCAGGACAGGGGGAATGGCTCCCCACTGCCAGAGGGCAGGCTGAGGTGGGATATTGGGAAGGAATTGTTGCTGTGAGGGTGGCACAGACAGGAGCTCAGCCACAGCCTGGGAAGGGGTGACTGTATTTATGGGAATAGTGACACTGGTTATCCTGGGAAATAACAAACCAGCAGTGCAACTTCCAGCGATGAAAGCAGAGATTAAGCTGCCATAAAAACATAATTACCTCGTTAAAAAACGCTCTTGCAGGCTGTGAAGCAAATGATTTATATTTTTCTTCTGGGTTTTGTCCAAATAATGTAAAAATAGATCTGAAAGCCCCACCAGGATTGCTGAAAATCCTGCCCAGTTCACTTCACAAGGAGCAGTGTAAACAAGGAGTCTGACATAAATTTCTCTTATTGATTAAGCAATCCTTGCTAACCCAGTGCTCTTGTAAAGCCTTAATTCAAGAGCTGGGCTCTAAAAGAACAATTATGAGCTTTGAACACTTTAAGTGCCCATTCTGGTAAATAGGTGAGCTTGAGCTGGGGCTGAGAGAATTCCCTGCAGGTGCTGGAGCAGAGCAGGGGAATGATAAAAATCCCAGCAAAGGATTTACTCAAATCCTGAGTGTCTGGATTCACAGTGCAAGGTGTGCTTCACCTGTGGACCCTGCCCAGGGGATACCTGAAATTCCAACTCCCCAAATGATATCATTCCTTCAGACACCCAGTGTCCATGGAATGCCTTCAGATCCTGCTGCTTCCACAGCAAGCTGGACTCAAGAGAGCCCAGAGGGAGATCAGAGTCCCCAGGACTGTTAAACAAATTCCAACCCTGAGCTAGAAGGACATAAAAGCAATGATGCAAACACACACACACACTTGTAAACAGTTGTTTTCTATTATTTGTACTTATTACGGATCATCAGCTCTCCAGCTCCAGGGCTCATCACTCCCTCACTCCCAGAGCCATTCCCTGAGCTCTGCTGCCACATTCCTGCTGCAGGATCCTGCCCCAAAGGTCCCAACAAACGAAACCAGGTCCAGTCCCCTTGGAGCCAAGCACAGGGGTCTCACCCTGGGGCAGGAGAACCTCCCCAGGGTTCTCCCTGCGGAGATCAGACTCATCAGACACGTGGCACTGAAGAGCCCTGGGCACCCTGTGTCCATGTGTCCACATGTCCGTGTGTCCCTGTGTCCCTCTGTCCCTGTGTCCCTATGTCTGTGTGTCCCTGTGTCTGTGTGTCCCTGTGTCTGTGTGTCCCTGTGTCCATGTGTCCCTGTGTGTCCCTGTGTGTCCCTGTGTCCATGTGTCTGTGTGTCCGTGTGTCCCTGTGTCTGTGTGTCCCTGTGTCTGTGTGTCCCTGTGTCTGTGTGTCCCTGTGTCTGTGCGTCCCCATGTCCCTGTGTCTGTGTGTCCCTGTGTCCATGTGTCCCTCTGTCCCTGTGTGTCCCTGTGTGTCCCTGTTGTGTCCCTGTGTCTGTGTGTCCCTGTGTCTGTGTGTCCCCGTGTCCCTGTGTCCCTGTGTCCCTGTGTCTGTGTGTCCCTGTGTCCCTGTGTGTCCCTGTGTGTCCCTGTTGTGTCCCTGTTGTGTCCCTGTGTCCCTGTGTGTCCCTGTTGTGTCCCTGTGTCTGTGTGTCCCCGTGTCCCTGCGTGTCCCTGTGTCCATGTGGTGTCCCTGTGTCCCTGTGTCTGTGTGTCCCTGTGTCCCTGTGTCTGTGTGTCCCTGTTGTGTCCCTGTTGTGTCCCTGTTGTGTCCCTGTGTCCCTGTTGTGTCCCTGTGTCCCTGTGTCCCTGTGTCTGTGTGTCCCCATGTCCCTGTGTCAGTGCAAGCCTGCACAGATGCAATGCTGGATCCAGCACTCCAGGCCTGCCATCCACGCACTCCTGCACACAGCCCATGACAAACACCTCTCAGGAAAGGGTTTCTCCCCCTCCAAAGCAATGTCCTCCTGATTTTGCATTTCCCAAACCTAGGAAATGTGACGGTGGTGGTGGAAATGTGATGGAACACCATCACCACATTCCCAGAAAATCCCTCTCCTCGCTTGCGCTGCTTCCAAGTTACGCACTCCCCACCCCAGATGAGCAAACACATCACTCCTGCAGATGCTTTCTCAACTTGTCTTTCCTGAAATGTCAAATGCAAAGGAATGGATTCCATGAACCCAGTAAATGCTCCTCACCTGACTCTCGTGTGAGAGCTGCTGGTGATGTGTCAGTGAGGAGAGAATTGCAGAGTTAATGAATTTACTCCAGTAAATACAGTACTCCAGTGTACTCCTGTGCACTGCCCTGCACAGCCCCAGTCTGTGCCCTCAGCCCCGTTAGCTCAGCTTTATGGGCTGAAATAAAACCTGGGCTGAAAGCAAAGTGCAGCCCCAAGCTCTCCTTGGTGCCACAAGCAGAATTTTAGGGTTGTTTTTTCCTTCTGGAGAATTCCCATAAAAACACACACAGGTTCAGGCTTCCATCCATGAAAGCTGCTCTCGTTCACAACCAGAGAACGAAAATGTGACCAAATGTTCCCGAGCCACAGAGGCTGCTGGGGGAGCTCCCAGAGCCAAGTCCAGGAAGGGAACAGCCCTTGGCTGGTGGCTGGGTAATAAATAACTTGGAAGGGGAACAAAGACTGGTTTGAATCAAGCTCCCTAAAAGCCAAGGCTGGCATCTCTCAGGCAGCTTCTAGAAGAGCTCAAGGCAAAGGAGAGATGCTCTTTAACAGGAGGTAAGAATTGCAAATGCTCCCTACATGTTCAGCAGCAGAAAAACTGGGCAGGCTGGAGAATGTCTGCTGGCTGAGGAGGCAAGGAATGAGCTCAGCTGGAAGGGGAGGAGGAGGAGGAGGAGGAGGAGGGCCATTCCCACGTCCCAGGGCCATGGCAGGGGACAGGGGTGGCACCGGGCACCCTCTGCAGCCATGGCCAGCAGCAAACAGCACCAGGCCCAGGCAGGAATGAGAGGAGAGGCTTCACTTGGGATCCTGGACTGAGAGCACACAGATTCCACCCCTACCTGTGCCTCTCTGGGTGGCCAGAGAGCTCTCCCCTTCCCCAGCCTCACTCTCTGCTCCCCAGCACTCCCAGGACAGCAGCAGCTGGAGCCACACATCCCTTTGGCTGTAGTGTGCCATGAACATTTCCCCCCTGCCTTGCCTGTAAGCAAACCAGGAGGGACTGGCACAGCCAGAGAAATGAGATTTCACTCCCTCTGCAGCCAAGCATCTTGCTGAAAGCTGGTTTGGATTGCTGTGAGGACACTGAAAGGACAGGATGCATTTCAGAGGCAATAAAACCATATTAACATCATACCTGTGTCACACTCCTCAGGCTGCATTGCCAAAGGCTTTCACCAAAAGTCTCATTAGCAATCCCATTAAAACAAGAACACAGCTGGTGAGAGCATTTACTGTGCAGAAGACTCAAATTCTTCTAAATTTATAGTGGCAAAATTGATTACTGATTCTAACATCTGTTGCAGATTTTACATTTAAATTCTGCTTAAAAAGCCCCTCAGCTCAGAAACATCATACATAGCTCCCCTCCCTCAGGAGCCACATAAATCATTTCCCTGCAAATCAAATATGTCTTTTCATAAAAACAATTGTTCCTGTCATTTGTTACATAATAATCAGCACTAAAACCTGCTGAGGATGTAACTCGATCTATTTATGCTGTTTGTAATCACACAAAGACAAGGGTAACTTGGAAGACAGGATAATGTTGGGAAAAACAAAAAGAGTTAAGTAAATAGCAGCAGATGCAAGGCTGGGAATGTTTAAATATCAAACCAGTCTCTTCATTACCCAGGAATATAACAGGAGCTACCTGTGAGCAGTGTGAAAATTCAGACCAGGAGACAGTAATGAGAAATGTTTTTGTATCTTCCCCTGGATAAACCATTCCTAGCACCTTCCAGCAAGGAATATCCAGCCAGCAAAGCCAGGCACTGCCAGTGTGTGATATCCTAGCACAGGCACAGGGAACCATTTCCTTTCTTGATCTTTTTTAATAAGGGAAAAAAAACCCGGGTGTCTGCTCCAGCTCTCCCAGGGAGCCCTGACCCTGGTTCTCCAGGAAATCCTAATCCCCTTGAAGCAGAAGAGTGAGGGCAAGGTTAGATCCCAGATCTGAAGCTGTGTTGTGTGTGATGTCCAAAGGCACAGTCTGAGCTCCTGGCAGTGCCACTGAGCTGCTTCCTCTGCTTTGTGACCCTCCTGGAAGGACAGGAAGGACAAGCTTCTGCTCCATCATCAGCCAGCAGTGCCACAGCACCCCAGTAACCTGCAGGGCTCACTCCTGCTCCGTGCATGGCTCCAGCCTGCTTGAGAGAACATTGGCACCTGGTCCCTGCAGGTCCAGCAGCTCAGCTCTGCCTGTCTGATCTGCCAGGATCCATCACGAGGGACTCAAGGAGCTGCAGACAGGGGAGGTGACACCACTCCAGGGCTGGAAGATGTTCCTCAGAGCACGAGTGACAGCAGGGACCTTCAGCCCAGAGCTCAGCAAGCCCATGGACGTCCATGGACCAGCAGACACTTGTTCAAGAGCTGTTCTGCTCACCCCAAGTCAGGAGGAGCATTCCCAGCAGGCCAGGGAGGGACCCTGCCCCTGTGCCCAGCACAGGCTGTGAGGATGAGGAGGGCCTGGAGCATCTCCCTGTGGAGGAGAGGCTGAGGGAGCTGGGGCTGCTCAGCCTGGAGAGGAGCCCCAGCTGAGAGGGGCCTCAGCCCTGGCTGTCCCTGTGTGCAGGGAGGGCTCCCAGCAGAGCCCGGGCTCTGCTCAGGGGCCCAGCAGTGGCACCAGAGCCACGGGCAGGGACCGAGCCCAGCAATTCCCCCTGCACAGGAGGCACAACTCGTGCCCTGGGCACTGCCCAGCCCTGCCCAGGCTGCCCAGGGAGGGGCTGGAGTCTCCCTGAGCGGGGATATTCCCGAGCCCTCTGGACACCATGCGGTGCCCTGTGCTCTGGGCTGGAGCAGGGAGGTGGCCCCGGTGACGCTCTGGGCTCTGTCCAGCCTGTCCAGGAAGGTGAAAAGGCCCCTCAGAGCTGCTGCCAAGGGATGTGAACCATGAATAGGACACGTGCAGCTCTGTCCATCACCATCCTCTATCCAGCTCTTTTCCCAGTGTAGAAATCCATGAGTACTTTGTCACACTGGGTCACTTCATCCCCATTCCACTTCTCAGCAGCTTCCCCACGAGCTCCTGCTGTCCCCATGTGTGATGCTGCCTCGTGCAGATGAGCAGGGCTGGCAGAGCAGGGTTTCACCAACTGGAACAACCATTAATTGGCTCTTGTGCTATCAGTGTTTCAAGGACCCTTCAAAGTGCAGTTGCTTGGAGGAGAAAATGCACCTGCTAGTGGAGCTGCTTTCTCCTCTCCTCTTCACCTTGACCAGGGTATTTTTAGCTGTATGGACAGACTTGCCAATACTTTCACCTTCAATTGTTTGCAAGGAAACTTCTCCCAGTAATGAACACTCAGGGTCAAGAGAGGCAGCAGGAAATAACTGGTGGGCAAAAGCAATTTCCCAAAATGCTTTTTCAGTATTTTGTGCCCTCAGTATTTTAGCTCCCCTTCTTCCCACAGATTTCTCTGATCACAGAGAATTTAGTTTGCACTTGATTTTAAAACCCTCAGAGTTTGGCCTGAGGTTTTGCACAAGAGTGCTGTACCTCCACACACAAAGCACCTGACCCTGCTGCCCACATGCCTCTGCAGCAGAAAGTGCCACTCAATTCCTCTGAGCCTCACAGATCCACTAATCTAAGTTCATTTGGCAGAGAATGGTCCAACACTGTCATCTGAGAAGGCAGGAAAACTCATTATTCCAACAAAGGTCATTATTCAAAGGCACCAGTCTCTCTTGGCTGTTCATCCCAGCAGGTAAGGTGACAACGTCTGCCAGATCAGTAAACACAGCCCTGGCTTCCACCAGAGCCAGGAGCAGGAACAAGAGAGGCAGACATGCCTGTGAGGCACTGTTCTCATCCATTCCTGTGCTGCTGGGCCCAGGAGCGCTTCATTAATTACTCCAGGAGTCAGCAGTCACACAGAGCCTGAGCTGACACCACCCCAGGGCACTGCTCAGCTGAGTCCAGCACACACAGGGCACAGCCCCCCTGCTGCTGTGCTCAGATCCCCTGGGCTGGGTCCATCTTCCAGAAAAAAGCAGATTTCTCTGCAACAGGACAGTGACAGGGCTACCAAACTCCAGCACACACATTTTAATGTCCTTTAGGTACTGCCATTTCAAGGGAGCCTCTGAGAACCAGAGCAAAGGAACACTGGATTTACAATTTCCCTGAATTTCCAGCTTTCCTTCATAGTGTAACTCCCTTGTTAGGAAATCTATTATTTGTTAATCTCTTCATCCCTCACATCACCTTTTATTCACAGCATTTACTGCCCTGTTTGACACACACATTCTGCTCTGGAAAACCACCCAAACCTGCTGCACTTCACACACCTGGCAGCCCCAACCATGGAAATGTATTCCCAACACACCAGGACCCACTCCATGGTCCATCTTAAAGCCTCTCAAGTCTTCCCCTTCTGCAGAAAGTAGAAGCAGGCAAGGTGAGACGGAAGAAAAAAGGTGTGGTGAGTCAGCCAAGTGTAGAAGGAAGGAAAAAAACATTTTAAAAACCATTTAAAAGTCCATTCTTAAGTGGGTACCTTTTCAGCCAAGGCCTTTAAGCTGTCTAGAAACCTCTGCCAGAAGTCCTTGAAGAGGGGTCTGTCAATCCTCCTCAGGCTCTCCTTGGTGCTGGCATCCACACTGACATAGAGCTGGGTCACAGGCTCCAGCTTCCTGCAAAGGGAAAAGGGAATTGCTGCTGTCACAAAGCTGCTGCTGGAGTTTGTGTTCTCCTACAAAAGCAGGAACAGGAACTGGACACTATTTCCAGGGCTGTCACTGGTGATCCTGCTGCAGGCCAGGGGAGTTCAGCATGTCCAGCAGTAGCAAGTGGCTGAATTTAATCACAGAATCCCTGAGGCTGGAAAAGCCCAACCTGTGTCTGATCCCCACCTTGTCACCAGCCCAGGGCACTGAGTGCCACCTCCAGGGACAGGGACACCCCTCCAGGATGGAGACAAACCCTTCCCACTGGCAGGAGTGACGAGGGCAGGGAGTGTGGCACAGCCACCCTCTGTGGCATCTCCCACCCCGGGGGCTGCAGCATCCACAAGCACATCCCAATGTACCACAGAGCTCTCAGCATTTGGGGGCAGCACTCTGGGGGTGCTTGGTGTGTTTGTAATGAGCAGGCACCAGTCTCAGCTTCATTTCAGAGAAGTCACAGCTTCATCTCCTCTAGAGAAGACGATGAGAAGTCAGAACCTACTGCTCAGCCGCCAAACAGTGCCACCTAAAAATACACTGTCACCCAAAGGTGACCTAGGGACAAGAACTGGCCAGAGTGAGACTGATCAGAGCTCTTTGTGTCCAGAAAATTCCACTTAATGTGGACACTCAGCCAACCATCAGAACACATTCTCTGTGTGTGCATTTAGACAGCAAAGTGAAATAATCCAGAACAAACTGAATATTTCAGGTTAAAATCTCAGTTTTGTAAACAAGTTTGTCTGGACTGGCAGCCCAAAGCCACAGACTCCAAAATGACCAAATGTTCTGAGCCTAAGTGGATTGAAGTGCTCAGTTTCCAGGCACACTCAGCCAAACTCTTTCTTTACTCAGTGCTGTCTTTGCTTAATTAAAAGGGGCTCTAGTGAAGATGGAGCAGGTGCTTCTCAAAAGAGCGGCTGAGAAAAATCATCTCAAAGCTAGAGACAGGCAGGAGCCAGCCTCTGTCAGCATGGGGAAATGAAGGAACCAGAAGTGATCCCAGGGAGGGGTTCCAGCCCCAGACAGGAATGGTCCCCAGGGCTGGGAATCCAGCCTGGATGAGCTGGGCACGTTCTGCCAAGGGGAACAAGGAGAGGGGGCAGCCATGGGAGCAGTGAGAACAAGGACACAGCTTGTTCCTGGGACACAGCTCCAGAGCAGGATAACAGCAAATCCAGCCCTGTGCTACCAGGATGGATTTTTGGTGTCAATTTCCAAGCTAGCTCAGACACCTGAGATGAAATCCAGGAGACCAAATCCATGGCATTTACACATGGATCTGGATAGAAATCCTGAGCTGAAACCTTCAGCTGAGCTGTGCCACTCAAATAAATTGACTTCAGGCCTCCAGCCCTGAGGTGGCTTCACCAGGCAGGCAGGACAGAGCCCACGAGAACCAGGAACAGCAACATCAAAAATGAGCATTTGCTGGTGAGCATTAATAATCATCTGCTCATTATTGGTATTATTATTGATCATAAACACAAACCCATACATGAGGGGGTTTGTTCACAGCCATGGATCAGAGTCAGGAGCCAGGTATGGGATCAGTAGGAGCTCACCTGGTGTAAAACCTCCCTCAGTTCATTGTGAGCCTGTGGCAGGTGAAGCTGCAGCCTAAAGAGAGGAGGAGGAGGAGAGGAAGGCACAGGGGGCACCCACTGGAGCCCCTGTCCTGAATCCAGAATCACTCCAGGCCATGCTGCCCTCTCCCAGAAGGGGCTGGGAGGGACCTTAAAGCTCATCCTGCCATGGCAGGGACACCTCCCACTGTCCCAGGAGCTCCAAACCCATCCAGCCTGGCCTTGGGCACTGCCAGGGATCCAGGGGCTGCTCTGGGAATTCCATCCCAGCCCCTGCCCACCCTGCCAGGAACAATTCCTGCCCAAAATCCCATCCAGCCCTGTCCTCTGGCACTGGGAGCCATTCCCTGGGTCCTGTCCCTCCATCCCTTGTCCCAGGTCCCTCTCAGCTCTCTTGCACCAGAGGTCACCCTGTCTATTGCAGGATGAACTTTTTGATGACAGTTCCTCTGCTGACAGCACAGAAGTGAGCTGGATGCCTACTTCAGTTCCCATATTAAGCAAATCATCAGCTTTGATGAGCCAAAGATCAGTTGCAATTTTTAAGACAGCAAGCCTAGCATTTTATCCCCTTCTTTTTTGTTTCTTTTTAAAAAGATTCAGCAGATCCGAAAAGTGCAGCTTCAAAATAGTGTGTGCTCTCTTTTTAAACTGCTATATTTAGGAAAGAGCAATTTCTATCTACCAGGCACATAATACATGACTTAAAGTAACTTGATTACACAATTATTCAATCATTTGGAATGCCTTTGTAGTGTATAATTACTCACTCCCAAACTGCCTGCGCTCCCCCCTCAGTGCCAGGTTCAGACCACGAGGAGAGCAAAGGAAACTGTCCCAGGAGCACTGAGAGGAGCTGGCATGAGCTGGGTGACACAGCAAGGCCACCCTGCCACAGCTCCCACAGCTCCCACAGCTCCAGGCCTGGATTTGCTGCTGGGATTGTGAGGAGCTGCATTTCCCCACCTGCTGCATTTCCCCACCTGCTGCATTTCCCCACGTGCTGCACTTCCTTGCCACACCGCCTCAGAGTTTGGAAACAGCAGCCTGAATGCTCCAAAACATCAGGAAAAGGGATTCTTTACCTTTGTAAAGACTCTGAAACAGCTCATTAAAGTGTTTGGAAGATTTCATTGAAGTCCCTCTGAGGGAGGTTAAGTGGATCCCACTTTGCTGATGAACACGTTCTTGTCCCCCCTCCTCATCCTCCTGGGGACACTGGGCTGGACAGAGCTTTGGGTCGAGTTTACAGCTGCTCTTCTGGGCTCAGAACAAAGATCAGCCCCAAAAGGCAACCTCTGAGCTCAGTGCCCTGCTCTGACAGAAGGACAGAAGTTCTCCCTGCCCCAGGCACAAACCTCTGCTCCCCTCCTGCCACACCTTCACAGGTGCCACATTCCAGCTCTTCACTCCACAGGCAATCAGCGTTTGTGCAGGAGGGACAGAAAAGAAAATCAAACTGAGGGGGAGAAAGGGATGAGAAGGAGCATGGGGATATTGAGGTTAAAATCAGTTGCTGAGGGAGATTTTTCATTGCCTGTGCTCATGCTGAGCTGACTCTGAGGGGGCTCTAAATGGGATTAGGACACAGGTCAGCACACTAATGTTCCAGCAGAAGTTTAGCAGGAATTTCCTGCAGCTCCCACCTGATCTCCTCGGGGAACTGAGCGTTGGTGACCAGGAAGGTGGAGATGCCGTGCTGGTGCAAGAGCCTGACGAGGCGGTTGATGTGTGGGTACATGATGGGCTCCCCCACCAGGGACAGGGCACAGTGCTTCACTGCCAGGGCCTCCTCCAGGCGAGCTGCCTCCACTCCTGACACGCCTGGAAAGGGAACAACAGCCTTAAACCATCAGTGGATGGAGCCCTGAGCAACCTGCTCTGGGGGAAGGTGCCCTGCCCATGGCAGGGGTTGGAACAAGATGATTTTTAAGGTCCTTTCCAACCCAAACCCTTCTGTGGTTCTGTAACAAGTCCCCCTCCCAAACACCTGTATCCAAAACACACCCTGGCACAAGGAGGGCTGAGAAGAGCAGCTGGAGCCCTCCCAGAGCAGAGGGGACACCAAGCCACAGCCAGGGCCTGGGAGCAGCCCTGCAGCACCCAGAGCCTGGGGCTGGCTGTGCCCTGGGCACTGCTGAGAGACATTTGCTGGTAACACCTGAGCCAAGGTTAAACATTTGAGCCAAGCTCTCCAGTGCTGAATGCTGAGACACACACACACACACAGGACAGCTCCATGCCAGCCCAAGCAGGTGTGCTCAGCCATGGCTGAGCTGCTGCTGGTCCCCAGCACAGCGAGGGGCTGAGCCCAGACTGGGAACACAGAACGTGCAGCTCCACAGAGAATGTGATCAAAAGAAAAGGCAGCACATGGCACGGTCCTGAACAGGCAGAGACCTTTCAGAAGAGGAAAACACACAGAGCTCAAACACAGCATCCGTGTGAAAACACCAGCTGAGCCCCACTCCTGATGCCCATGGGAGGAAGGGAGGGAGGGGGAGCTGGATGCTCCTCCAGCCCACCCACACCTGACCAGGTGCTCAGGAGCCCAGATGAAATCAGCTGCCTCCAAACAAGCTTTTGTTCCAAATCCGTCACTTCACATTTCCCTGACGTGCCTTGATGGACTCGAATCCTATCTGAGGCTTTAGATTGGGGGCTGGTTTGTTTTAAAGATAAAAAACAAAGCCTGGAGTGTGAATCCAGGTCCTCAGCTCCCCTCTCGCTGCCTTGACGCTGCAATACAGAAAATTACAGCTCAGCTGCAAAGCCCAGATAAAAGAGGTGTTTGTGGATATTGCTCCAGCCTCACGTAGCAAAGCTGGTTTGGAATCAGAGCAGGGCTCAGTGCAGCCAGGCTGTCCTGAGGAAGTGACAGGACTAATGGTTATTCCATAGAAACCTGACAGTACTAAATGAGAGCTTTTTTGGAGAAGAAAGCAGCATCTCCAGCACATGCTGAGATTAAAGGACTAAATTTCACATTCCTAAAACTACTGCAAGTCAGTTTTGGAATTAATTAATTTCTCTCTCTCAGCATTTTGCATCTGGACTATCATAATTACCTTGCCAGCTTTATAAGCAGAAGGACAAAATCCCAACATCCCCTAAAGTTTGAGTGGAACTTTCCCAAAACAGTTTACAGCAAACCTGGCAGATCCAGGCAGAGGAGGGAGTGGGTTTGTACACAACCATTTAAGCACACAAATCACCAGCCAGGCAGGGATAAACTGCCCAGGACTGCTGTATTCCAGGAGGGCAGGGACTCTCCTGAACCCCTAGGGCTCTGCTCCTGCCATCAGCTCCCAACAGAGCACATCTCCTTGGAAAAGCTGATTCCAGCTGCTCCACCAGCCTGGGAAAGGACAGCAGCAGCTGGCACAGCACCCTGGGGAGGCTGGGGGTGACTCTGGTACCCCTTGGAAGGACCTGAGCAGCACCACAGGAGCCTGGGGGACAGGGGGATGAGGGACCTGCTCTATCCCTGCTGATCCATGGTTACTCCAAGGATTTCCTAGGACAGGTCACACATTTCTCTTTGGTTTTTTTTTCCCTATATTATCAGACTCCCACTCTCCCAGTCCTGAGTTATGTTTCCATCCCTTGCAAGGGCACAGAGATTTACAAGTCGCTTCCCAGAAAAATGTATCCATCAAATAAACCTCCCAGCCTCGCTCCATATCAGTGAGGTGTCTCTCCATCATTTACCCACGAGAGAATTCTGGGGCTGTAATGGCTGTGCCCTCCAAACCCAGCACAAACTGTGGTAACACTAAAGCAGAAGATGATTTATCATCACCCACAGGCACCCAGAGTATAGAGGGTTATCCTGCAGGGTATCCTAAAGGATAAAAGGACACAAAAATTCTGTTCCTGCAAAGGAAATCTCATTTTTACTGCAATGGGTTGAATGAATAAAGCACCAGATGAGCTCACCAGTTTCTCTGGCCCATGGAATGGGTGTGTTTCCAAAATGACAGCCAAATCCAGGGCTCATCTTGCACGTTTTATGGCTGTTCCACTCCATTTGTGCTGCTCACAGGCAGCTGGGGAGAGCAGAACCCTGGAGCTGTCCTGCCAAGCTGGCCAGCCCTGCCAGCACACACAGCTGACCCTGGCACAGCAACCAGATCATCACATTTGGGAAATAAAACCCCAGCCTTCTCTATAGTTATAGACACAGAATATCCCCAGGGAATTGCTGTGGGAAGCAAGCTGCTTTCCAGAGGTGCTGTGGAAACTGCAGCTTCAGTCACAACCACAGGTACTGAATAATTCCTGAAAATCAAAATCCCCTGCTTGCTGCTGTTTCATTATTAATGAGACAAACACAGCCCAGAAGTTCCAGGGCCAACACAAAGCTGGGTATGAAGGCTAGCAGTGTATTTCCCATCAGGTAAGAGCTGATTGCTTTTGCTTCCTACTTGGCCTCACTCTTCCAGAAGAGCCAGGATCCCTCATCATCCAAGCTGGCTTTAACCACTGGGGAAGGCTCTGTGCACACCAAGGGAAAGGATTTGACAACTACCAGGATGCACCAGAGGCAACTCCACTCTACTCCCTGCAGGCAGCAGCACACACTCAGCAGCTGAGACTCATTTCAGAAAACATTGAATGTGTCACAGCAGTTTCTTCTCCCCCTCTTCCTGATATCCTGAACCTCAGCCCTCCTTCCCAAAGGACCAGGACATTCTCACCTGCTCTGAAGATGTCACTGCTGGTTATCCTCTAACAGCATCGAGGTGGGGACAGAGGAGAAGTTACCTTTGAACTGCCTGATCATGTTCTGGTGTTTGTCAATGGCCTCCTGCAGGATCACCTCGGGCTGGTCCATCTTCCAGCGCCACTCGGTGCCCACGGGGTTCGTGTGGTGTCTGAGGGAACAGGGCACAGTCACTCCCTGCCACTTGGAACCCACCTGGAGAACTCACCTGACATCTGGGCTAAACACCAGCCACGACCAGGAAAGGACACACCAAAGAGATCCCTGGAATTCCATTCCCTGGAATTACGGGAGGAGGAAGAGGGAGACCACAAAAAAAGCTTGGCCGATGCACAAGCCAACCTTGTTTAATGTTCCTGCAGGTACCATCTGAAACCTGACTGCACCTTTCCTTCTGCACATGCTGAGAGCAGCAGGAGGAGCAGGACTGAGATATGGAACCTGAATGAAATGTTTTCCCTAGCATGGGTAAAGCCACCCTGGAGCAGGCTGGATAAACTGGCTGCCAGGATCACAGGGCTGGATATTAAGGGAAATTTCTTCATGGAAAGGGTTGTCACAGGGCACTGGTGGAGAGGTTTAAAAGCCCCATGGATGTGGCACTTGAGGACAGGGTCTGGTGGCCTTGGCAGTACTGGGGGAACAACTGGACTCAGGGATATTAGAGGGCTTTTCCAACCAAAATAATTCTGTGACTCTCTTCCAACTGAAACCTTAAAGATGGAAGATGCCCCATGCTGAAAAGCTCCTGCCAACTCTGAGATGCTCCTTTTTTAAGAGCAGACTCTCCCGAAAGGCAGGCGATTCTCAGTGCCCTGTGCTTCTGTCCACCCACATATTTGTTTTCAGTTTCTTCTTAATTTTTAAAATACCTTAAGTACTTCTCCTATGAGAGATTATTAATTTTTAATCTCTGTATTTCGCAGGGCTTACTGTGATGCCTGGCTTTTGGCCACCCACTGATTTCGTGTCTGAACACAACTTGAGTTGCTGTCTACAAGCACAAGCTGAAAACTCCAAGCACAGGTATAAGCATTAAAGTTACAGCAGGAGAAATATGAGCCAATTTCTTCACAGGATATTTTACTCTGTCTGGTTTGCCTCCTCCTCAGATGCAAAAGTAATAAACCCTATTAATTTAAATCTTATTTAGCTGTTCCATCTCTCCACACTAATTGATTGGGCTTTGGACACTGAGCCAAAGACCCTCATCAGATCAGGTCTGCCAGGTGCCTGTGCTGCAGGGAGGTGTCACAGAGCTCCGAACCCACACTTGCTCTAATTGATTAAAAGATTTGCTCACTTGCACATTTCCATTTAGGCAATTTAGCCAAAGAGACACAGCCCCAGTGAGAGCAGCTGGGAGCGGGGATGGAGAGAGGCAGACTCCCTTGGAGGATGGGATTATGACTGGGGGTGTTGCAGTGATTCAGGTGTGGGGTGTCCCCCTCAATGTTTTAATGGAAAGGGGGATCAGGGGGGGCTCTTCTGGCTCTGCACAAATCCCTGGCAGGAGGGGACAGGGTGGGACTGGATGATCCTGAATCACTCCTCCTACCTCAGTGACTCTGGGATTTATCAGCTGCTGTTCTAGGAAGGCATCAGTTACTGAGTGATCACTTTTCACTCCTTTAGAGCAATGGTGGGAGTGCAGGTACCTCCAATAAGGGAAATGATCCCATTTCCAAAGACATTGCTCAGGGGTTCACCCCACACAGGCAGCCCAGGCTCCCCCCAGCACAGCTGGCTCAGAACAGCTGCCTGTGTCCCCCAGCACAGCTGGCTCAGAACAGCTGCCTGTGTCCCCCAGAGCTGGCTCAGAACAGCTGCCTGTGTCCCCCAGAGCTGGCTCAGAACAGCTGCCTGTGTCCCCCAGAGCTGGCTCAGAACAGCTGCCTGTGTCCCCCAGAGCTGGCTCAGAACAGCTGGCTGTGTCCCCCAGAGCTGGCTCAGAACAGCTGCCTGTGTCCCCCAGCACAGCTGGCTCAGAACAGCTGCCTGTGTCCCCCAGAGCTGGCTCAGAACAGCTGGCTCTGTCCCCCAGAGCACAGCTGGCTCAGAACAGCTGCCTGTGTCCCCCAGAGCCCCACCCTGCCCAGAAGGTGCCTTACCTCCAGCAGAACACACACTTGTTGGCACAGGCCAGGCTGGGGGTGGCCTCCATGCAGCGGTGGCTCTCAATGCCATAGAAGGTGTGCTTGTAACAGCCCCCACGGCCCCGCAGCATCGACTGAGGGCAGGGAACACAGCAGCAGGGTTAAAAACTCATCTGGGGCCAAACTGAGGGTACACACACACACCATGAGAGTTACAAACTCATCTGAGGCCAAACTGAGGGTACACACACACACCATGAGAGTTACAAACTCATCTGGGGCCAAACTGAGGGTACACACACACACCACAAGAGTTACAAACTCATATGAGGCCAAACTGAGGGTACACACACACACCATGAGAGTTAAAACTCATCTGGGGCCAAACTGAGGGTACACACACACACCATGAGAGTTACAAACTCATCTGGGGCCAAACTGAGGATACACACACACACCATGAGAGTTACAAACTCATCTGGGGCCAAACTGAGGGCACACACACACACCATGAGAGTTAAAACTCATCTGGGGCCAAACTGAGGGTGGGTACACACACACACCATGAGAGTTACAAACTCATCTGGGGCCAAACTGAGGGTACACACACACACCATGAGAGTTACAAACTCATCTGGGGCCAAACTGAGGATACACACACACACCATGAGAGTTACAAACTCATCTGGGGCCAAACTGAGGGTACACACACACACCACGAGAGTTAAAACTCATCTGGGGCCAAACTGAGGGCACACACACACACCATGAGAGTTAAAACTCATCTGGGGCCAAACTGAGGGTACACACACACACCACGAGAGTTAAAACTCATCTGGGGCCAAAGTGAGGGTGGGTACACACATGCCAGGAGAGTTACAGACCCAGCTGAGGGTACACACTGAGGGTACACACACACACACCACACCAGGAGAGTTGAAACTCCCCATCTGAAGCCAAACTGAGGGCACAGCCGTGGATCTGCTCCCTTCAGCCACCTGTGAGCTCAGTTCCAATGCCCCGAGCAGGGCTGAGGGACACCAGTGCCACCTGCCCTGAGAAACTCCCAGCTCCCTATAAAATGTGACTCTTTCCAGGCTCTCTCACAGCCTGACTGCATTCAGGAGGTCACACTCATCTGTGTAAGGGCAGAAAGAACTCAAAGCTGCTCAGTCCCTTCTCTGGCAGACCCCAACACAGCAATGTGCTCTCCTGCAGCTTTTCAGACTCAGCCCAGAGCAGGTGGAGCCTCTTGAGCTGCAGGAAGTGTTCCTGGAAAAGCTCACTCAGGAGCAACAGGATCCATTTCAAGGCTGTCCTACTGAACATTCCATTCTTTTCATTTATCTGGCAGAGTGTTTCTTGCAGCACTAAATTAAATAAATGCCCTGACCTTATAAACCCTCATTTACAGCCAGCAGTGGCTCCAGCAGGATGCTGCTCTTCCCTTCCCAGCACAGCCACAGCAGCTTTCCCAACAGGATTCAATTCCTATTTAACATGCAGGCTGCTTGCAGAAAAGGCTGTCTTTTATTAGCACAGTTAAATAAAAATAAATGAGAAAGAAACTTTACTACTCTCAAGAGAAAATCTGAAATATAACACAGCAGCTTTTAATCTGCCTTCCTCTTCCTGGAGAGTCCTGGTGATCCAGGAGAAAGAAGCAGCAGGGAAAAATCTACAGTTAATCCCTAGCTGGTTGTACAGGTGGAAGATTAAATGACATGGAAAATGCTGTTGATTCTACCCATTCTTCAAATTATAGAGACTTCAGGAGATTCACAAATTCAGAAGAACAAGTCATATTTGGCTTTTCCTAAGGCAAACAGACTCTTCCTAAAACATCCAGGGTTTCTGTTTTTTTCTGCAGTTTGACAGAACCCAATCTTTTCCATCTGAGACACCTCTATGAAACTCTACTTAATCCTGATCCTGCCAGCTCTGCTCCTGCTTTCCTCTGATACAAATCTCCACAAAGGCTCCTGAAGACTCTCCCACACTGGTGTGAACCTGAGGCAAAGCCACTGCCTGGAACCAATCTCAGCTCAATTTATTACAAGACTTTACATTCAATTCCTGCTTAAGCTAAAAATAGTGTGGGCCCATCTAAGCACACAGAGCTGCTATTTATTTTGTGAAATGGCTTTACAGTGCTGCATTAAAGTCTGGGTCTGTCATAAAAATAGGTTCTCTGGCTTTCTCTATCACAACATTGAGGTTTGGCAAGTTTTTCTTTAAACATTTCATGATCACGTCTGCCACTGAAATGATAGAAGAGAGAAATGGGTGTAAGAGTGACCAGCAGAGCAGCAGTGGAGTCAGTGCATCCCACAGCACTCCTGAGAGCCCAGGGTGGGCTCTGTGCTGCTCAGGAGAACGAGGCTCCTGATGAAACTCATCAACACCAGGAGCTGCAATAAAAACCCTCTGCAGCCCACTCTGGGACAGCATCCTAAGGGCTCTTTCAAAAATAAACAAAGTTAATCACGTGCCAAAGGAGAGCTCAGACAGCAAGGACTGATCACTGCCACAGCACAGGAATTACAGATGAGCTGGCATCTTAACGAGGTGCTGATTCCAGAGCTCCCATCCAGGGATGCTCAAGGGTGCAGGATGTGGCAACATGGTGGGTGAAGGGGCTGGAGCCCAGGAGGGGCTGAGGGAGCTGGGAAGGGGCTCAGCCTGGAGAAAAGGAGGCTCAGGGGGCTCTTCTGGCTCTGCACAAGTCCCTGGCAGGAGGGGACAGCCGGGGGGATTTGGGATCTGCTCCCAGGAACAGGGACAGGAGGAGAGGGAATGGCCTCAGGCTGGGCAGGGGAGGCTCAGGGGGGATTTTGGGGAAATTCCTTCACTGAAGGGGTGGCCAGTTCCTGGCACAGCTGCCCAGGGCAGGGTGGAGTCCCCAGCCCTGGAGGGTTCAGCAGCCTTGTAGCCTCTAGCTTTGTTTGTATTTATGAAATGAGAAAAGGAAACAGAGCGTACCTTTGTCCATCGGCAGAGCTTCACTCCAGAATGGCTCCCAATGAGTTTATAACCTCAAACAAAGCACAGATCATCAAACAATTGAGTTCAGCCTGCAAGAATTGACACACAAAGTACACCAAGTGGTACCCAGAGTGACTGACACCATGGACTCAACGCTGCTGTTCCCCACCAGCCCCAGGGTGACAGCAGCAGCAGTGGCAGTGCCACCGCAGGGACCTCGGCCAGCTGGAAATGGCTTCTTTCAGCAGGACATGTGCTGATACTGCTGAGCCTGCTCTGAGCCAGGGTGCCCAGGGGACTCCTGTCCAAGCCAGGCTGTGAGAGCAGGACAGGGAACCAGGAGCATCTCCCTGGCCCCAGGCCATGCCCCAGAAGCCAGGATCCTGGTCCCAGCCTGCAGGACAGGAGCTGATTCCCAGCAGAGCTGGGAGGGCACAGGAGGGGAACACCTGGAACCAGGGCTCAGCCTGAACCCCACCTGAGCCTCAGCAGTGCCACCCTGCTGGTTCTGGGGCAGCCATGGTGAGGGAGCTGCTCCTCCACAGCCAAAGGAAAGCTGGGCTCAGATCAGCTCCTCATTCCCCAGCCAAGATAACGCAATTCCATTCCAATGGGTCCAGCAGGATTAATTGCAAAACGTTTGTTAAGCACTAAGTGCTATTATCACCCAAACTGCTCAAGTGGGGTTATATTCCTCTTTGAGAAAACTGCTTAGAGGCCAATATGTCTGAAGGATTAAAAGTCCCTTCAGAATCAGCATAAAAATAAGAGGGATTTGAGACGCCTGGCTGTGTCCCTCACAGTGGCATTCACACGCCACTGGCCTGGCTGTCCCCAAACTCAGCACCTCTCAGCTTCCTACTGCACCCTGCTGCTCTCATTAACACTTTCAAGGGAAGGAAAAATATCAAATTTTAGCTATCAAGTCTTCTTCCTGCCAACCAGCACAAACTAAACAGGGAAAAAGCCTTCAGCACAGCAAACTGGCCTTCAGCTCCTCCACAGAGCAGCAGCACAAGTGCCCTGCCCTGCTCAGGTGTCCCTGAGCAGCTCTGGCACAGCAAGGACCCAGCAGGAGCAACTGCATCCCAAAGTGCCTGACACCTGCAAGGACACGGAGCCAGCCAGGAGCAGCAGATGCCACAGCAGCTGCAGCAGGCAGAAATTCAGCTGTGCATGCAGACAGGGCTGACAGGGAATCCAACAATGCTCTGCTCCTGCCAGTCAGACCCAGCAGGGACCTGCCCAGGCTCCTCTGCCTGCTCCACCTGATGGTGTTTGATCCATCTCCTCACACTGAATATTCAGGCACAGTGACCTCTGCAGTGAGAAGGGCTGGAGAGGGACAGGGGACAAGGGATGGAGGGACAGGAGCCAGGGAATGGCTCCCAGTGCCAGAGGGCAGGGCTGGATGGGATTTTGGGCAGGAATTGTTCCCTGGCAGGGTGGGCAGGCCCTGGCACAGGTGCCCAGAGCAGCCCCTGGATCCCTGGCAGTGCCCAAGGCCAGGCTGGACAGGGCTGGAGCAGCTGGGACAGGGGAAGGTGTCCCTGCCCTGTTCCTTTAAGGTCCCTTCCAGCCCAAACCATCCTGGGATCCTGTGACAGCCCTAAGACAGTCCCCAAAGCCACGTGCAGTCTTGGGGACACTTTCACCTCCGACTGGCTGAGACCCAGAAGAGGCTGGTGCAGGTTCCAGGGGCACAGCCACACACACACAGCTGAACGTGGCTGGAGCCCAACATCTCCCTGCCCTGGCTCTGTCCTGCCTCTTTCTGCAGCTCTGCTCTGCAAACAGCTTGTCCAGCAAGGTCTAATCTCAGCTGAGAGCTCCCTGCCCTGCTAAACCGTGTGTGCTGACAGGATTTGTGGATGAGAGCTGAAAAGGTGCTGCATTCATCCTCCCTCTAACACAGCTGTCCAAGGCACACTCTGCTGCTGTCACCCAGCACAGCCCAGGCCTTATTTTCCCATTTCTCCAAATCCAGCACCAGCAGTCATATAAGATTATTTTCTCACAGCTCACTCGTCAGTAACAGCAAAATGGCTGCTTTCAAATGGGTTTTGCAGAAAAATTACATTTGAAATAGGACATGCCCACCCAGATCTGCCACTGAGTTGTTCAAGGGAAGAGAGGCTGCAGCTGAACTGAGCAAGGTGCCAAGCTCCAGAGCTCCTGCACTTTCTCTTGAGCTCCTTACATCAACTTCCACCATGTGGAGCACCCCACAGGTTCCTTTAAAGGCCAAGAAAACTGTACATGTTCAACATCACAACAGTCTTACAAACAGCAGGCAGCTGTGAGGATGAGAGGGGGGTTACTCATCCCTGTCACTGCCAGCTGTGGTGACAGGAGGGAGCAGCAGAGATGGGCAGAACTCCTAAAGCCACAGAACTGGGAGATGTTGTGGTCACCCAGCGCTGGCTGCTGGCCATGCCAAGCTTCTGACGCTTGGGAATGAGAGGAAATACCAGAGACCGAGGCTGGACACTTGTTCCACCCCTGCTGCAGGGGAGCTGGGACTCTCCAGCACTGCAAAGCCTTGCTTCAGAGCAGTCTGGGCCAAAAGAAAGGACAAAAGGTTAAACAAGAAACTGGGAGTGTCCCAGAATCACAGAACTCTTCTGGGTGGGAAAGCCCTCTGAAATGATGGAGCCCAACCATTGCCCAGCACTGAGCCTTGTCCCCAGTGCCACATCCACAGGGGTGGGGACTCCATCCCTGCCCTGGGCAGCTGTGCCAGGGCTGGACAAACCTTTCAGTGAAGGAACGTTCCTCAATATCCAGCTCCCAGCTCCCTCAGCCCCTCCATGTCCTCTCTGCACTGAGGGTCCCAATCTGAGCCCAGGACTGGGCTGTGACCTCAGCAGTGCCAGCACAGGGGCACAGGCACATCCTTACTGCAATGTCACAAATGAGACATGGGCAAAACTGTCACCAAATCCAGCCTGAGGGGCTCCAGCCTCATGCCATGGCCATGGTGGAATAAGATGAGCTTTAACGTCTTTTCCATCCAAAGCCAGTCTGGGATTCTGAAATTCTTTATTCCCAGAAAAACTCAAGAAATCTGCAAGCACTTGGTGTTTTTAAGAGCTGTACCTCAGGGCCAGCTTTGGCTGGAGTCTGGAATGTTCTACCTGCACAAGTTTCCTCCTGACCCACCCAGAACAAGCCCAAAGGTAACAGCCAGAACTGCTGGCTGCTGTGAGCTTCATCTCTTTTCTGTTTTCCTGAGACACTTTTCAGTCATTCAGGGCACATTCCCTTCTCCACATTTCCATTTGTCTCAACTGTCCCCTTGTGTGGGGTGAGTGTCACATTACGAAGATAGGACAGCAAATTTTACCCTTGCCTGAACATATCCTGTACTTTGTTCCAGCTTAGACTTAATTTCAAAGCTCAATACTCTCCAAAGCCCTGCCAAAACCTAAAACAAACCAGAAAGAAGGATTGACTTCAAATACAAATGTGTTTATTTTTATTTTCCTCTGTTATACATGGGGTTATTCTACCAGCTCTGGTAACACATGAGAGAAGAATCAGCCCCCTAAATGTGATTTTGCCATCTCCTTTGCTCCTGCTCAGGTGCTACAGCTGTGCCAGCACATCAGAATTTCAGTCAGCTCTCCACCAGCTCCTGGCAGCTCTCACACAGTGGTGCTTAAGCATTTTCTTCTGCCTGGACTCCTTCCTTCTACCTGCATGTTTGCCCATTATTTACAGACATTTCCTAAGGAACTGATCAAGTCTTCTCTGTGCCTGGGTTTGGTCACTGTATTTGTTCTGCTCACCACGAGGAATTTGTTAGTTAGCAAAGGAATTTTTAATCTGCCCACAGGCAGTATTTGATTTGTGTGGCACATTCTGGGGACTGCACCAGTGTCAGCAATCCCAGGGCCAGCTGTGGGCTGCTGGTGCCACCTGGAGTTAAACAGCTCCTGCCAAAGCCTGCCAGACCCCAAACCCTGAGCACAGAGCCTGCAAACTCCAGTCTGTGCCATGCCTTGGGACCCCATTTCCTCACACTGAACACTCCAAAGGCTCAGCACAGGGAGCCAGGCTGAGCTGGGCACGAGAGCTGCAGGCACTGTGAACCTCAGCCCAGGAAGGGCCAGCAAAAGCCACCAAAGCTTTTAAAAACCTCAGCTCCAGCTTGGTGAGCACTTGAAAAGCCCAGCCTTCAGTATTTTTCTGAAGTCAGCCTCTTGCCTGCCCTTCCCCACTAAAAGGCACAGGCCAAAGCACAGCTTTAGCTGCAGCACAAAGCCAGAGCTCGACAGTGAAGTGGCTGCTGAAGCCCAGGCTATTTCAGATAAGAGCTGCCTCTTAATGCACCACTTGTCTTTGGAGACAAGTAAAATAGAGGTGTGCTGGGCACCCTGGGGCTGAATTGTAGCCTTCCTTAACCAGGAAGGACAGAACTAACTGGACTGCAGCAAAACTGTCCTTGTGGGACAATAATTTATCCAATGTCAGCCAGGGTCAGTTTTTGGCATCATTAGCCCATTCCTGCTGTGCTGCCAGGCAGGGACAGCAGGGATTTGTTTGGTTCTGTTACAAGCAGAAGAGAGCAAAGCAAAGACCATGGCAGAAACACACTGTAAACAGCTTCAGAAATCTTGGAACCATGGACTGGTCTGACCTGAAGGGACCCAAAGCCCATCCAGTGCCACACCTGCCATGGGCAGGGACACCTCCCACTGTCCCAGGCTGCTGCAGCCTGGCTTTGGGCACTGCCAGGGATCCAGGGGCAGCCCCAGCAGCACCCTGTGCCAGGGCCTCAGCACCCTCCCAGGGAACAACCCCTTCTCACCCTGCCCTCTAGCACGAAGCTGCTCCCCCGTGGAGCCTCCCTGGCAAACACTCAGCTCCCAGGGCTTTGGGCTCCTTGCTCCTGTCCCGTTCCTGCCTCATTGAGGGAAGTGCGTCAGCGCTGACCTGGGGCTGCTGCACAGCCCCTGTGACACGGCAGAGCTGATGGAGGTGCCTGTCACTGAGACACATCCTGTCTGAGCTCCAAATAGCTCAGGCAGGCAGTGAACAATCCCTCTGCCAGCTGCCAGCATCCAACAGGACGTGGCTGGCTTCAGCCAGACCATCAGCATCCATAAAACATTTGGCAAATCCAGGAGCAGCTGTGACTAATGATGGCACCAACCCCAGCAGGGCACAAAGTCATGGTCAGCCCCTGAGTCATGAGCAGCCTGACTGGAAGAGACCACAAAGATCACCCAGCCCAGCCCCTGGCCCTGCAGACACCCCAACAACCCCACCCTGGGCATCCTGAGAGCTCCTGCAGCTCTGGCAGCCTCGGGCTGGGACCATTCCCTGGGGAGCCTGGGCAGTGCCAGCACCTCTGGGGGAAGAACCTTTCCCAAAATCCAGCCTAACCCTCCCTGACACACAGAAAGGTGTTTTGGCTGGGCACTGATGGAAATGGAATTGTGCTGTCTCTGGCTGGGAGTTCCAAAAGCAGCTCTTGCTGAGTACCTGTTAGCAAGGTATCTGCAAGCAGGCAGCCCCAAGGGCTCACACCTCTGCAGCCCAGTGGGGAGGCTGCTGAAGCCAACATTCAATGCCAGGGCTACAATAAAAACCTTTGCCGAAGCACTGTTCCCTTTACCTCCAGGAAGGTAAATTGCTTTGAAGGTGAATCTCCAGTTAGCACCCACCACGGTCTGAGGAGATGCTGCTCCAAGGAAAACCTCTGTTATGCAACTGCAGGATCAAAGAACAGCTCTCCCTGAACCACTAATACTCATCTTCCTTCTCTTGGGCTAATTATGCCCTCAGGGATACTCTTGAAAAGACACTGAGCCTACACCCAAAGAAACCAGTTGGTGCAAAATAAATGAGATAATCTTTTGACTACACTGCACTTGTTATTTTAGGGGAAATGATGCTGAGGGAAGAAGGGAATTGTTTTATTTTTGTAGCCACAAAAGCCTTCCTGGTGTGTTATTTACAGGAAAAAATGTTACATGACATAAAAAAAAGCAATGCAGCTTCTCTTTTTCACAGCTGAGTGACCACTGAAGAATTTGGTGAGCAGCAGAGGGAGAGCTGAGAGAGGCAGCTGGGCTGTAACAGTTTAGAGCCTTTGAAAGTGCAGATTTATGGAAGCAGATCCTACCAGTGGCTCCAACATTAGCATGAGCACTGCAAGAAGGGAGAAATGGGGACCCACTTGTCTGGATAACGAATTCCCATCCCTGGAGTGCCACCAGGAAATCAGAGCTCTCTGGGGAGCCCTCCTTGAGTCAAAAGAATTACACAGGAAGGTAACCTTCCCTCCAGCACTGCTTTATTTTCCAAGTGGCCACCTTGTATACAAGGACAGTTCCATTGTCACCCAGAGCAGCAGGGAGTGGTGGGACTGAGCCAGGGGGAAATGCACCCAGCAGCACCCAGAGCACAGGGCCAGCACCCAGAGCACAGGGCCAGCACACAGAGCACAGGGCCAGCACCCAGAGCACAGGGCCAGCACCCAGAGCACAGGGCCAGCACCCAGAGCACAGGGCCAGCACCCAGAGCACAGGGCCAGCACCCAGAGCACAGGGCCAGCACCCAGAGCACAGGGCCAGCACCCAGAGCACAGGGCCAGCACCCAGAGCACAGGGCCAGCACACAGAGCACAGGGCCAGCACCCAGAGCACAGGGCCAGCACCCAGAGCACAGGGCCAGCACCCAGAGCACAGGGCCAGCACACAGAGCACAGGGTCAGCACCCAGAGCACAGGGCCAGCACACAGAGCACAGGGCCAGCACACAGAGCACAGGGCCAGCACACAGAGCACAGGGCCAGCACACAGAGCACAGGGCCAGCACCCAGAGCACAGGGCCAGCACCCAGAGCACAGGGCCAGCACCCAGAGCACAGGGCCAGCACCCAGAGCACAGGGCCAGCACCCAGAGCACAGGGCCAGCACCCAGAGCACAGGGCCAGCACCCAGAGCACAGGGCCAGCACCCAGAGCACAGGGCCAGCACACAGAGCACAGGGCCAGCACACAGAGCACAGGGCCAGCACACAGAGCACAGGGCCAGCACACAGAGCACAGGGCCAGCACACAGAGCACAGGGCCAGCACACAGCACTGCCCCATCCCCTGCTTTCTTCAGGAGTAACCAAACAAAAACGAAAGGCTGCCACTTTAACACAAAACCAAGTAAAATATAAATAAAATACAGTGAAATACATGGCAGAGTCTCCTTCTGTGACCACATCTCGATCCCCCTTGCACACATTCCTGTGCTGCCTGCTCTGGGGACTGGGGATGTCCAGAGGCCCTTCCAGCCCCAGCCATTCCTGCCTGATGGAAATTCCCCCCTCCCAGCCAAGCCCCTCTGCCAAGGGCAGCACCAGAGCTGTGTCCCAGCTGCTCTGGGCAGAGCCTCACCTTGTTTTGTGAGTGCCTCCCTCAGGGCTGGGGTGATCATCTCTCTCCTCTCAGCCTCCTCCTTCCTCCAAGCTCCAGCAGCTCCTGCCTCCAGCTCCCGCTCTCTCTGTTGGAAGACAGGGAATTACAGCCAGTTCCAGCCAGGAATCACCTGCTGGGCTGAACAGAGCAACCCCACAGCAATCCCAGCTCCCCTGTAACCCTGCATCTCACCCCTCTCCCCATCAGTAACTCAGGACAGTAAACTGCAAAAGGAACACTCCCAGCGTACCAGATTTGTCCCACCGACACTGCAATAAAATTCCCAAGGATATTTTAACCAGCAGGGTGTGAAATCTCATCTAAGAGTAACTCCATGTTTCAGGAGTGTACAATAACCAAACCAGGGTGTGCCTGGAGTGCCACTGCTAGGGAGAGCTCAGGGAGAGCCCCCAGAGCTCACAGAGACAGCAGCCCTGAAGCAGCAGCCACCTGCACCACCAAAATTCAGCCCTTGCAGGAAAGGGCTGCTCCCCCTGCCCCACAGCCCCCTCCAGCCCAGGGAATTCTGGCTTCCAGCTGCTCCCACACTCAGCTAAGCCCTGGGCACGAGTTCCAGATACTGGGATAAAGTCATAGGCAGGAAAAGCAAACCCTGGCACGTAACAAGTGGTGACTCCCCTGCTGTGTGAGTGTCACTGCTGAGACTTTATGGGTATTTATTGTTTCATGTCTGCACAAAGAAGCATCAAAGTGGAAATAATTACTTGGATATTTCATGCAACTTGTAATCTGTCAGTCCTTTATGGCTTTTATGGAAGGAGTTATGGATAAACAACAAACAAAAACCAGCAGAGGACATTTTGTCTTGACAACACTGAGACTATTTCACATCCAAGCCTCTCTTGTGCCAGAGCCATGGAAAAGTTAATGGAAATGCTTCCAGTTTGAGTGTCCCCACCAACTGCCAGCATCACTAAGGAAACCAGTGCTCCTGACTTGCCAAACTGCTCTTCACAAACAGGGAGAGGAGTCTGGCTGCTGCTGCACATGAACAGACTGGCTCTGTACCTGAGCAACATCTCAGGAAATAAAAGCTGCCTCAAAAGAAAAATTCAAATATTAAAACCCACACACACAGAGGTTCAAGGACAAAACAACTCCTAATAAACACTTGAGAAGGAAATAGGAGAGTGAAACATTTAGGAACAGAGATTATTACCTTCCCTACTCATTCTGGATAAAACTGTGCTCACAGTCTCAGGGATGTTGTTCAGAAATGTGTTTTTCAACAACCAGTATCACAACATGGTCTATTCTGAGGGAGAAAGCTGTATCCACCTTCCACCTCCTTCCACTCATCTTCCTGAGCCCTTAGACAGACTTCATTGGTTTCTGTAACACATTAAAACTCCCCTGGAAGCCTACATCTGATAATTAATTGTCATTTAGTGGGTTTTAAAGCTCATTTCTTGAGCCTTGATCTTAATTTATCAGCAAGACTCCTCAACAGTAAAATATTAATATTGCTGGGAAAGCTTCATGCATAAGGAAGGAAGGAGATAATAGATAAAAACTTCATGTTCCAAGTGTTAAACACAGCACTTGTCGTGCCACGAGCCATCACCTGCCCCAGGCCAGCTCACTCTGTTTTACCCTGCCCTGTGATACCAGGACAAACTCCTGCACAAACTCCTGCTGGGGAATGGAATTCACTGCACTGGGACTTTTACTTCCTTGCTTCATAAACCTTTCAGATCTGCTATTGAGGGTTGGAGAGAAGGGAAAAACGTTAACTTTGCACAAAGCAAACTTCTCCAGTTGTGGTGATTTAGTAGAAAGCCCTGCAGTAAATCCAAGGCAAATCGCTGCCTTTCCATAACAAATCAAGCAAGCAGTGACAAGAGCCAGTTTTTCAGGCCCTTGAAATATTTCACTGCCAAAAACTGGAGGTGCAGCTCACCAAGGAGCGAGCCCAGAGATGAGGAGAACCTCTGGATCCACCCCAATTCCTTGGGAGGCTCAGCACAGCTCTGCTGCAGGCCAGAAGGGGCTGGTTCTGAATAAAGGCAGCTGAACCTCAGCTGTGATGCCCTGCTCTGCAGCTCAGGGGAAAAGGAATCCCTTCCCTTCCCTCTCACACAGGCAGCACAACAGGCAGAGGCAGCACATTCCCAAGGCAAGGAAAACACAATTTCCATGGACCAACAGCCCCTGACACAAGTGAGGGCACCAGCATTCCCTGCCCCAGCACAAATCCCAGTGTTCCAAAGGGCTTCCTCCAAACCTGCCTTCCACACTCAGCCCCAGCCACCCCCAGGGGACCAGCAGGAGCTGCTACTGCCACTTGTCCCCCTCCCTGAAGTGCTTTCTCCAGAATGTCCAGGTGCTCAACAGCTCCCCGTGTTCCCCACTTCACCCATCACTCTTCAAACTCATCCTGCAGGGAGGAGGAAAATAAAAAAGGCACCAAAACTCCACACAAAGGCTGAGGAAGCTGGGGCTGCTCAGACTGAGGAAGAGGAGGCTGTGTGGAGACCTCACAGCACCTCCCAGGGTCTGGAAGGGCTACAGGGAAGGCAGAGAGGAATCCTGCATCAGGAACTGGAGTGACAGGACAAGGACTAACAGGTTCAATCTGACAGAAGGGAAATTAGGGTTACAGACTGAGGAGAAATTCTTCCCTGGCAGGGTGGGCAGGCCCTGGCACAGGTGCCCAGAGCAGCTGGGGCTGCCCCTGGATGCCTGGCAGTGCCCAAGGCCAGGCTGGATGGAGCTGGGAGCAGCCTGGGACAGGGGAAGGTGTCCCTGCCCATGGAACAAGATGAACTTTAAGGTCCTTTCAAAGCCAAACCATTCTAAGATTCTCTAAATTAACTTAATTTAGCGCTTTTAGCCTCCTGGCTCTATTGACCTATGTGCCATGGCAGGATAAAAAAAGCTCCCTCAAAAGCTTTTACTCTCAGAAAAAAATTTACACCCAATTATGCCTCAGCTTCTTTCCCACTTAACCTCCCAGTGGTCAGACAAAGGAAACCCCTGGCCTTGCCCTGATTTACAGCCTCATCCAGCTACAAGCTCCAGGATCTTTTCCCAGATGAAAAGCACAAGCATTAAGCAAACAGGAACACAGCAGGGCTGGAGCCAGCACTGACAGAACAGCACTGAGGGAACGCTGGCCAGGCTGTCAGGAAAAGCTGCCTGGCAGCAAGAAGGATTAGCAACACTTCCCCAGGGGCTGGGGAATGAACTATTAAAGTTCATGAATTACACGAAGAGGAGTTAAAGTTCAGGGACAGAGCTCTGGAAGCAATGCCCCAGGGACAGGACAGCAATGCTGGCAGCTCCCCTCGCTCAGCCTTGTCTGCCAGGGGCACCTCTGACAAGAAACACGGGGGGATTTGGGGAGCTGATGGGACAGCAGGCTGCCCACAGGATGGGCACTCCTTTCCTTACAAAACACAAGGGAAAAGGGAGCCCAGTGCCCCATTCACCCCCGAACACAAGCACAGGTGCTCAGTGCCCTCCCTGGCTGTCCCTGTGTCACTCAGGAGTGCTCAGTGCCCTCCCTGGCTGTCCCTGTGTCACTCAGGAGTGCTCAGTGCCCTCCCTGGCTGTCCCTGTGTCACTCTGGGAGTGCTCAGTGCCCTCCCTGGCTGTCCCTGTGTCACTCTGGGAGTGCTCAGTGCCCTCCCTGGCTGTCCCTGTGTCACTTGGGAGTGCTCAGTGCCCTGGCTGTCCCCGTGTCACTCGGGGAGCACTCGGTGCCCTCCCTGGCTGTCCTGTGTCACTCAGGAGTGCTCAGTGCCCTCCCTGGCTGTCCCTGTGTCACTCGGGAGTGCTCAGTGCCCTCCCTGGCTGTCCCTGTGTCACTCTGGGAGTGCTCAGTGCCCTCCCTGGCTGTCCCTGTGTCACTCAGGAGCACTCGGTGCCCTCTCTGGCTGTCCCTGTGTCACTCGGGGAGTGCTCAGTGCCCTCCCTGGCTGTCCCTGTGTCACTCAGGAGTGCTCAGTGCCCTCCCTGGCTGTCCCTGTGTCACTCGGGGAGTGCTCAGTGCCCTCCCTGGCTGTCCCTGTGTCACTCGGGGAGTGCTCAGTGCCCTCCCTGGCTGTCCCTGTGTCACTCGGGGAGTGCTCAGTGCCCTCCCTGGCTGTCCCTGTGTCACTCAGGAGTGCTCAGTGCCCTCCCTGGCTGTCCCTGTGTCACTCGGGAGTGCTCAGTACCCTCCCTGGCTGTCCCTGTGTCACTCGGGAGTGCTCAGTACCCTCCCTGGCTGTCCCTGTGTCACTCAGGGAGTGCTCAGTGCCCTCCCTGGCTGTCCCTGTGTCACTCAGGGAGTGCTCAGTGCCCTCCCTGGCTGTCCCTGTGTCACTCAGGAGTGCTCAGTGCCCTCCCTGGCTGTCCCTGTGTCACTTGGGGGTGCTCAGTGCCCTCCCTGGCTGTCCCTGTGTCACTCAGGGAGCACTCGGTGCCCTCTCTGGCTGTCCCTGTGTCACTCAGGGAGTGCTCAGTGCCCTCCCTGGCTGTCCCTGTGTCACTCAGGAGCACTCGGTGCCCTCCCTGGCTGTCCCTGTGTCACTCAGGGAGTGCTCGGTGCCCTCTCTGGCTGTCCCTGTGTCACTCAGGAGCACTCGGTGCCCTCCCTGGCTGTCCCGTGTCCCGGCAGGGCTGGAGCAGTGCCCAGGAGCTGCTGCAGCAGCCGCCGTTCCCTTCTGCCCGCTGACCTCTAGTGGTGAGCACAGCGGACACAGCAACCACATTCTCCACGAGCAGCTGCGGTCCTTTCCCCCTCCAAAGGGAAGCCAGAAGGTTCCCCAGGCTTCCCTCACGAGTGGGAGCACACAGGCAGATCCCGGCTCCAGGACAGGTTCTTCAATAGCTCATATTTTACTCCCCCTCTAACCAAACCCTACAGATTCAAATCCAGCCAGTTACATTTGAATCAGTCCAGCTGCTCAGTGACCATTCCATACCCCCTCTAACAGCAGTACCTTTGCTTTCTTCATGTGGCCCATGATATTGCCAAGATCTTCAACATCGATGACAGAATCTGTGCCTCCAGCTTCCTCCTCACCACTGCTTTCAAACAACTCCTCTGCCTGTGGGAGAGAGCAGAGAAAAAAGACTAAGAATTTATCTCACTGTTAAATGTAAAACTAGGCTCAGCAGTGAAATGAGCTCTCCTCATCAGTAAAGACCACTGAAAATAGACAAGAGCCTACCAAAACCTGTAGGATGGATATGGAACCCTGAACCCCCTTAAAACCAAGTGTCTTGCTGACAGAAAGATTTATTCTTCCTGCAGCAGCCAGCACTCCCTAACCCAGCCAGAAGAACCACTTACTTTCCTATAAAATTCAACCCAGCAATAACTTCCAACCCACAGTTTGAGGGAGGATTAAAGTGCCATAGCAGCTGTGGATCCTGCACTGGAGAGCAATAGAGATGATTTCTTAGTCAAAATCTGCAATCAATAAACACTCCAGAAGAGAGAAATGATTACAGGCAGACACACAGAAAGGACATACAGGGCTTGCTCAGGTAACACGCCCCAGCTGCCTTTGGAAAACCCTGGGATGCTGGCAGAGCAGCTGAGCATCACCAGGTTAATGGCTCACAGGGAATTGAACACTCCCCTTGGCCTTGGTCCTGCTGAGAACCCAGCCTGGCTCCCTGGAGCATCTGTGCCCAGCCAGGAGCAAGACTCCCTCATCACACAAATGCCATTCAGCCTGGGTCTACCACTAATCCTTCCATCTGGACTGCAGGAGGAAGGGGAAGAGTCAAACAGTGCTCCAAATGAAATAAAGCCTCAAGGATTTTGGCTGTACCTCAGTATCCTCGTGTTCTGATGTCCCAGGCTCATGGTCCGAGCTTTCCTTGCTCTGCTTCCCTGAAGATTTGCACTTTCCTTTCTTGCACTTCCCACTGCAGGGCTTCTTTTCACCTTTGCAGAGCACCTGGAGCCGAGTGAGGAATTTGGCTTTCCAGGCCTCAAAGTCAGCCTCGATGCTGCCGTGCTTGCTCTGGGCCACGTTGCAGTCGCCCTCAGCCCGTGTCATGATCCTGCTGGCACTGAGCATCCACAGCCACCTGTCCATCCTCCTTCCAACCTAGCGCAGCAGCAAGGGTCAGAAAGGAAATCAAACCAGGGCCAAGTGCAAGCAGCCAGCCAGCACCAGGATCAGCCCTGGGAAGAGCCTGTGAGCTGCACGGCACTGCAGGGCTGGGGAGTCCCTCAGCACAGACACAGGGCAGCCTGAACAGCACCACACCACCTCAGACTCCAGTGGAAAATCCCCCTGCTGTCCCTGGGGTGAAGGGATGGGCTCTGGGAACAGACTGCTCTGTGTGGTGCTCGGTGGTCAGAATGGTGACATGTGTGACACACAGCCCCAGCTTTGCAGAAACTTTTCAAAGCTGGGAAATGAACTCAGCTTTGAAGCACTTCATGCAGCTGAGGCTCTCAGGGAGCAGAAGCCAAGCAGGGAGCTCAGGGGACACTCACTGTGTTGTAGTGATCCACGTAGGCTGAGTTCCCCAGCCCGAACACAGCGTATCTCAGGCCCTGCAGGAAGCTTTTCCCAACACGGAAATCACTGGCTGCCTCTTCCAGCCACTTGCAGAACCAGGCTGCGCTCTCCGGGGGCTGCCCCTCAGTGTAGGTGGCCACCAGGAACACACAGATGTTCCTGCTGCTTGTCTGGTCACACAAACAGGACAGGAGAGAAAAAAAAAATCACTGCATTTTCCAGAACTTTCTTTTAAAGCAGAGTCACAACACCCAGGCAGCTGGGAGAAATCAAAACACAAGGCTGTCTCCTGTTGGGGCAGGATGGTTCAGGTGACAATGCCAAGGGTGCTGAACAATCTGCACAGAACCTTAAATTAGCAGAGACAGGTCAAGCTGAACAGGGATACAGTGACAGAGCAAAAGTGGACATCCAGCCCCATCAGCAGCTTCCTGTTCTGGCTCTGAACCTCACCCAGGGGTGCAGGACACCTGGGGCAGCCACTCTCACCCAGCTCACCCCTGACTTACAGAACCAGCTCATACAGAGTCACTGGCACAGCAAAACGTCCAAGTGGTGCTTTGAAATGCTCAAAATGAAGGTTTTTTCTGCTGAGGGCAGAATTTGCATACATTTGCATAGGTAGGGAAGCAATTCAACACAAAGCTTCGGGGATTTCCAGAACAACAGGAGGGAAATACAAGAGGGAAACAGCCTTGACAACCCCAGGAAATCTTGTACTTATTACTGGTGTTTATGCCATACCCACCTCCTCTGCTAAGCCATCCTCTGGATCATAGTCTCCCATGTTAATGACTTCCACAGGTAAATTAAGGGACATAACAGCTTCAGCCAGAGCTTTGGCAAATCTCTGAACAAAGAAACACAGCAAGTTATCAATTACTTCAAGCCACACGAGCCCTGCTCAGCCACAAGACTTCTCCCAGCACAGGAAGAATAATGACACAGGAGGCCTGGACACTAGCACTGCAATTCCTCACATTAAAACAAAAATGGAATACATTGGCTGAGAGTTACAACATTATAATGACTAATACATTAGATCACAGACTAACACATTAATTCACAGATACATACACAAATTACATTTCTTCTTGAGAAAGCACCAAAACCAGCACATCTCTCTATGAAGCCTAGCTAGAAAATTAAAATTATAGTGCAAGAGTGAAATTTTAGCTTTATAATCAATCTCCACTGCACGCCTTGCTTAAAGGGAGGATGAAAATTGTTACTTTTATTTAATTTTTCACTTATTTTGCATGTTGGGCAATGATTGTAGCAAGCTAATGAATGTGCAACTCCCAGATCTGTACCAAGGGCAGTGTTTCAAGGCAAAGTTCTCAGATCCCAACAATATTTCAAAGCAACTTCACAGGTGTCCAATAAATGTACAGATACCTTTGCTGTGCCAGTCTGAGAGCCATAGAAAATCTTCACTCCAGCAACATGGACCTCCTGTGCCTGGGGGGTGGCACATCCATTTCCCAGTTTGTCTGCTGTTCCCTTGGGGGCAGAGGGATTCCCATGGGATTTCTCACCCTACGAAACAAGAACTGTGTCACACCCAGTCCCTTCTCCAAGGGCTCCAATTTAAAATTCAGATCCTGGGGCCACTCTCAGCAATGTTAAAGCATTTTGGTTCCTCTCACACCCAGACAAACACACCAGGACCTGTTTTCCTGACCCAGGCCATGCTACAATACCCACTTCTCTGGGAGGTAACAGAATCCAGCCGAACCTCCCGAATGCTGGAGCAGATCTTTACCCACCTGCTCAAGGAGGTTTTCAATTCCTGGATGGCCTAATTCCCTCCCATCCCAACACCAGCCCAACCCTGCCATTAGCATCATGAAAACATGAAGGTGCTGACCATGGGCACAAGCAGAGGGGTTTGGTGACAGAGCAACCCATTCTCCCAGGAAGAGTGTGAGGAGTGTCCTGCTGAGCTCTGCCCCAGCATCAGAGCAACAAGAGCATTTAGTGACCCACAGACACAAACAATCCAGGCTGAGGATCATAACCAGATAACCAAACTACATTTGGGACTTGCAACACCCTCAGCAGGCGCCTTTATCCAGTAACTACTCACTTCCACACAGGGTTTTGGGGTTTTCTCAGAGAGAAGTGCTGACAGGCTCAGTTACCTTCCTTTTGATTCTGGTGGTGGTGAACTGAATGACAATCCAAAGGCTGATCCCAAAAGCAACAGCAGAATAGATGTAAAATCTGTGCAGCCATATGGACACCAGGCAAGTATGGAAGTAGCTCCACGCATCCATTGAGACATCTAAATCTGGAATGTCACAGATTCCTACAGACTGAATATGGAATGAGCACACACAGAATAATCACACAGTGCCCACAGCCTCACATCATCAGCTACTGCCGTTCCAGAAAACAGCTTCTGGCTAAAGACAAGGACCTAGAACTGAATCAAGACACACACACACAAAGACAAACACACACACAAACACACAAACACACACATAAACACACTCACACACAAAGACAAACACACACATAAACACACACACACACACACACACACAAAGACAAACACACACACACACACACACACACAAACACACACATAAACACACACACAGACACACTCACACACACAAACACACACACAAACACACACAAACACACACACAGACACAAACACACACACACACAACCACAGCACGCCGGCTCTCCCCCCGGTACTGACCCGTTTCCCGCTCCCCTCACACCGCCATGTGTCGGTGTCGGTACCGGTACCGTTCCCCCGATCCCCTCACACCGCCATGTGTCGGTGTCTGTGTCTGTATCGGTGTCGGTACCGGTACCGTTTCCCCGGTACTGACCCGTTTCCCCGCTCCCCTCACACCGCCATGTGTCGGTGTCTGTGTCTGTATCGGTGTCGGTACCGGTACCGTTTCCCCGGTACTGACCGGTTCCCCGCTCCCCTCACACCGCCATGTGTCTGTGTCTGTATCGGTGTCGGTACTGGTACCGTTTCCCCGATCCCCTCACACCGCCATGTGTCGGTACCGGTACCGTTCCCCCGATCCCCTCACACCGCCATGTGTCGGTACCGGTACCGTTCCCCCGATCCCCTCACACCGCCATGTGTCGGTACCGGTACCGTTCCCCCGATCCCCTCACACCGCCATGTGTCGGTACCGGTACCGTTCCCCCGGTACTGACCCGTTCCCCGCTCCCCTCACACCGCCATGTGTCGGTACCGGTACCGTTCCCCCGGTACTGACCCGTTCCCCCGCTCCCCTCACACCGCCATGTGTCGGTACCGGTACCGTTCCCCGGTACTGACCCGTTTCCCCGATCCCCTCACACCACCATGTGTCGGTACCGGTACCGTTCCCCCGGTACTGACCCGTTCCCCGCTCCCCTCACACCGCCATGTGTCGGTACCGGTACCGTTCCCCCGGTACTGACCCGTTCCCCCGCTCCCCTCACACCGCCATGTGTCGGTACCGGTACCGTTCCCCGGTACTGACCCGTTTCCCCGCTCCCCTCACACCGCCATGTGTCGGTACCGGTGTCGGTACCGGTACCGTTCCCCGGTACTGACCCGTTTCCCCGCTCCCCTCACACCGCCATGTGTCGGTACCGGTGTCGGTACCGGTACCGTTCCCCGGTACTGACCCGTTTCCCCGCTCCCCTCACACCGCCATGTGTCGGTACCGGTGTCGGTACCGGTACCGTTCCCCGGTACTGACCCGTTCCCCGCTCCCCTCACACCGCCATGTGTCGGTACCGGTACCGTTCCCCCGGTACTGACCCGTTCCCCGCTCCCCTCACACCGCCATGTGTCGCCGTCGCTCCCGCCCCTTCCGGAGCAGCCGCCATCCACTGCCGGGCCGGCCGGGGCGGAGCGGGCGCCGCCACCATGTCCATCTTCACCCCCACCAACCAGATCCGCCTCACCAATGTGGCCGTGGTGCGGGCACGGCGCGCCGGGAAGCGCTTCGAGATCGCCTGTTACCGCAACAAGGTCATGGGCTGGCGCAGCGGAGCGTGAGTGCCCGGGGAGCCGGCGGGGAGGCGGCAGGGCCCGGCGTGGGGCCCGGGGAAGGGCCCGTGCGGGGATCCGGCTGCGGAGGGCTCGTTCCTCGTACACGAGGGGAGCCCGTGCGAGGGTCGGCAGGGCCGGGTGTGGGAGGGGGGCCAGGGGGGCCGGCAGGGCCCGTGCGGGACCCCGCTCTGGGTTCGGGAATCGTGCGCGGCCCCGGTCCCCAGCCCTGACCCCGGGAGGAGGCGCCGGGCCGGTAACGGGAGCACCGGGCCCGGGCCGGGGCAGCGACAGCTCTGTCCTGGACGGTTCCAGCTGTGCCGGATGGGTCCAGCTGTGTCCTGGGCGGTTCCAGCTCTGTTCTGGATGGTTCCAGCTCTGTCCTGGACGGTTCCAGCTGTGCTGGATGGGTCCAGCTGTGTCCTGGAAGGTTCCAGCTGTGTCCTGGACGGTTCCAGCTGTGTCCTGGATGTTTCCAGCTGTGCTGGACGGTTCCAGCTCTGTCCTGGGTGGGTCCAGCTGTCCTGGACGGTTCCAGCTGTGTCCTGGACGGTTCCAGCTCTGTTCTGGATGGTTCCAGCTCCGTCTTGGACGGGTCTAGCTCTGTGCTGGATGGGTCCAGCTGTGTCCTGGACGGTTCCAGCTGTGCTGGACAGTTCCAGTTCTGTCCTGGACAGTTCCAGCTGTGCTGGATGGTTCCAGTTCTGTCCTGGACGGTTCCAGCTGTGCTGGACGGTTCCAGTTCTGTCCTGGACGGTTCCAGCTGTGTTCTGGACGGTTCCAGCTCTGTCCTGGAAGGTTCCAGCTGTGCTGGTTCGGCCCAGCTGGGGCAGCGGGAGCTGTTTGTTCTCCTCTCTGAACACAGCTGTGCTCCTGGCATTGCTGCTTTGCTGGGGAGGGACCTTGGACAAGGCATGGAGTGCCACGACAAGGGGCAGTGGTTTCAAACTGCCAGAGGACAGGGATAGATGGAATATCGGGAAGGAATTGTTCCCTGTGAGGGTGGGGGGGCCTGGCACAGGATGTCCAGAGCAGCTGTGGTTCCCCCTGGATCCCTGGCAGTGCCCAAGGCCAGGCTGGACACTGGGGTTTGGAGCAGCCTGGGACAGTGTAAGGTGTCCTTGCCCATTCTGGGATTTTTCTGAGTTTTTTTACATTTGTCTCTATTTCTAGGGAGAAAGATCTCGATGAGGTTCTGCAGACACACACAGTGTTTGTCAATGTCTCCAAAGGCCAGGTGGCGAAGAAGGAAGATCTGGTTAAAGCATTTGGGACAGATGACCAAACAGAAATCTGTAAGATGGTAAGTTTCACACACTTTGCTGTATAAAACATGTGAGAAGATCTAGTCATGCAGTTAGGTCAGTTTCTACTGAAGGGTGTTTGTAGAATGCTGCTATAGCTGAAAGGGTTATTTAAGAAATGGGTAAAAAGGAGCAGTAGCTGTGTTTTATAGTTTTAAATTCGGCATATGCATGTGGCTGGAAAGAATTCTGTCTAAGACACAACTTGCATGCACCAATGTGTCTGGACACAGCCAGCCACTGTGAAGAGTTTCTCACAAAAGATAAGTTATTAAGAATGCAGAGAAACCAAGGGGACAGCTGTTTAACTTTGGAGAGTTCACTTAGGTGTTAGTGACAGATCTCATTTCTTAGTCTTTACTCGCGGGATATGAGCTGTGAACTTGCTGTGGGTGATGAGATTTCAGTAAATCTCTTGAGTCAGCATTGCCGTGGCAGCCAGGAGGGACATCCCTCTCCTGTGCTTCTGTGGTGAGGTTTTTTGTCTGAAGCCTTTCCAATGCTGTCTGTTGTAATGATTCACATTATTAATTTGGTTATTGTTTGCTGCATTTCAAGTCTCACCCAACCTCTCAAGCAGCTCTCAAACTTAGCAAAGTTACTGGACTTGTCACTCTTCAAATGCACGATGTTCATTACCCAATCTCTGTGTTTTGCAGATTTTATCCAAAGGGGAGCTGCAGGTGTCGGACAAGGAGCGGCACACGCAGCTGGAGCAGATGTTCCGAGACATCGCCACCATCGTGGCTGACAAGTGCGTGAACCCCGAGACAAAGCGGCCCTACACCGTGATCCTCATCGAAAGGGCCATGAAGGACATCCACTACTCTGTCAAACCCAACAAGAGCACGAAGCAGCAGGTGAGTTTCCTGCAGGATCAGCTCCTGCTCTGGGGTGGTGCTGCCCAGGGTAATTCCTCAGCTCTCAGCCACCGAGGGATCAGCAGAGCCCAGGATCTGAAGCCTGCACAGGGATTACTGCAGCCATCTGGCAGCTGAGTGCTGCAGAGAGGCAGCTCCTGAAACTCAGGCAGTTTGTTTGCTAAGATTTCAGGGAAGGAAGGAAGGAAGAAAGGAAAAAAGCCAACAGTGATACACTTAGAGCAGATATAAAAGGTTTATGATTTATGCTCATTGAGGTGGTATATCAGGTTTACATGTGTGCCTCACGGGTTTGTGGTGTTTTGCAGTATAGCTATTTAATTTTATTTCAGACAGCTTTGAAGTGTTCAAAATGATCACAAACAAGAAGTTTGCCTTTTCTTGTTAATCTGCCAAAAGAGCACGATAGCAACCTCCCTGCAGCAGAGTGGCAGTGACCAGAACTGAGGGATGGCTCTGAAGCTGGGGAAAAGGTTTGAGATTTGGATCTGGGTGCTGGGTTTTAAGCAGGTCTGTAAATGCTCTTTTTTTTGTCCAACAGGCCCTGGAAGTGATCAGGCAGCTGAAGGAGACCATGCAGATTGAACGTGCTCACATGAGGCTGAGGTTTATCCTGCCAGCAAAGGAGGGCAAGAAGCTGAAAGAGAAGCTCAAGCCACTGATTAAAGTTACTGAGAGTGAAGATTTCCAGGAACAGCTGGAAATTGTAAGCAAAAAGCAGTCCCTGGGGTTCAGGTTTGATTTGAACTACACATACCTATTTTACTGGGAGATTAATTCATGGATGGAAGTTGTTTAGATAAACTGCAGGCTAACCAGAGATCCTGAATCAGAGCTGCAGTTGGGAATTTTTAATTTCACACAATCTTAGTGATGTGGGAATGAAGCAGCCTTTGGTATCCAGAGATTGCTGCTCCAAGCTGAGGAGTGCACAGTGCAATTCCTCTTAGCAGTAACGATCCTGCAACACTGATCAGATTTTCTCCTATGTGGAATGTTACTATTATTTATTTGGTGGCTTGGGTCTGGATTTTAAGAGTGGCTAATTTTTTTTAGAAGTTGATGTGTGGTAAAGCAAAATTTGGTATTACAATTTTCATATGAGCAGATTAGAATCCATCAATCCCAGCTGGCAGAAGCCATGTCCAGCATGGGGAGCTGGAGCTGTAGAGCTCTGTGGAAAGGTTGTTGCATACAGAGCTGGTCAACTCTTTGGAGTCCTCCTCAGAAACGAACCAAGATTGTTTTAATGAGAGTGAATGTTAGGCCTTGGGTTGGGGCTGATGAAATTCCAGCATTCTTGGCTGACTGATGAAATGTGGAACATTCCAGGTGTGCCTCATCGACCCAGGCTGCTTCAGGGAGATCGACGAGCTGATCCGCAGCGAGACAAAGGGGAAAGGATCCCTGGAAGTGCTCAGTCTGAAGGATGTGGAGGAAGGAGATGAAAAGCTTGAATAACAAAACCTTCCTGCAGCAGATCTGCTTCAACAGCCTCCCTGCAGTGACTGCTGTAGCCACTCTTCTGTTAGGCCTTCATGGTTTTTTCCAATCTCCTGCTGCCAAATATTTTCTGATACTAATCCTTTGGGATTTTCCCATGCAGTGTGGGTTGGGTTTTTTTATGGTTTTACACTTGCTTGGTTTACAGATGTCTTTGCCCATAAGAAGATTTTGTGTCAGAGTTGCACTAATGAGGATTCAGTGAGGGTGTGGTAGGAGGTTACTCTGGCTGTGCTTTAGTTTCAGGGTTGCTGCTGGAGAGTGTTGGAGTGATTTGGTGCCAATTGTTTGTACCTTCAGGTTGTCAGTGTTGAGTGGGAGATTGCACTGGTCACCAAGGAGTGGCTTTGTATGTGAGGAGAGGGACCTTGAGAAAAGAGAGCTGCATTTTCACTTCTAAACAGGTGCAAAGTGTGGATCATGTCTAAAAGTCACTCTCTTGGCAGCATGAAAACTGACTTAGGCTTCCATAATTGGCTGCTTGATAATTAAAAGTACTTCAAAGGACCATTCATAAAGAATTCCTTCACTGGCTATAACAGCACTTGCTGACATAGAGATGATGTTCTCCAAATAACTTATTTGTAGAATATATTTAGCTACATTAATAAAAACAAATTATCATCTATTTATATATTAGAGATACAGAAATAAATAAGATACTTATTTTTTTTAACAGTAGATGAGATATCCCTGTGGCAAATGCTTTTGTAGGCTGAGGGAGTAGCCTGTGCTTGGGAGCTGCTGCTTTCACATGATAAAATGAATCTCAAACAGGCAGTGGTGGCCTCTGGCCATGGAGCCAGACAGGCTTTTGTTGGACAGTAATTCCCAGCAGGAATTGTTTGTGTGTGCCCCTTTGCTTTCTAGTGCAACAGAACAATTCTGGCAGCTGTCCTTTATCCTCTGTCCTTTTTTTTTTGCTGCTCTCTAATCCATGCACGGAATTTCCAGCCAGCTCCTGAGGCATGGGATACAGTTCTTGCTAATTCTGTTAAATCTTGCTGCAGCTGTGTTAAACAAATGATTTGAAGTTAGACTAGGGTATTTCAAATAAAAGGGGAAGAGAGGACAACAACGGGGGAAGGAGATACTAAAAATACAAACCAGCAGGCAAAGCAGATATGGTTCAGTGACTAAAAGCTCAATCAGCAGGAATTTGAGGAGCCTTTAAGATGCCATTCCTGTTTCCCTGGCCATGGCAGGCAGCAGGTGAGGAGCTGTGGGCCAGCCAGGGAGAAGTGTCCCAGGTGAGCACGGTGCTCTTTGGTTGCTGTTGCCTTCACAAGACTCCCCCTCATGTGTCACTTAAACAGAGCTGGCTTTGTGCTGCTGACCTTTCCTCTGCACCTTTAACTCATTGTGAATTTCCTGCAGTTCCATCAGGGAGGGTGGAAATGGGCTGGAGGAGGGGAGGTTTGGCTGTGAGGTGGCTGCAGGGCTGGAGCCTCAGTCCAGGGCTGTCCCTTGGGAGTGGATTTCTGCAGAGCCAATTTGTGTGCACTCGTGCAAGGCCAGGATCAATTCTTTCAGCAGGATTTTGGGAGGATCTGCCTCTCTAGAGCCTGAGTTTTGCTGAGGGCAGGTGAAACAGAGATTCTTGAACCACTTTATCCATTTTAAAATGCTTTTGTTTGTTCCCAGGGGTTTGAGAGCTGCCTGGGAAGTGCAGGGCTGAGGTGACTGGATGTGCCATGTGGACAGGGCTCGGTGAGGGAGCTCTGTGTGCACAGGCAGCTCCCCTGGTACCATCCTGGGCTGCTGCCCCTCTCAGCCTTACTTTGGGAAGCATTGAAGATGATCATGTTGATATTTAGCTTGTCACTGGCAATTAGCACTAACATGCAATTCACAAATACGCAGATGAGATGCTGAGCAAGAGCCCCAGAGGATACTGTGTTAATAATACCTGATTTCACAATGTTTAATTTCTTGGTTTGCTGTGGTTAACACCTTGAGCACAACAGGATGGCAGCAGGTTAAAGCTCTGGAGTCCCAGAACCTGAATCTAAGCTGATTCATGAGCTTGGTGCTAGGAAGGCAATTTCTTTATAAAGTCTTTTTCTGCAAATGCAAACATTAAGGATTTTCTCTGGTAGAGGGAGCTTGAGTTTATTTATGGACAAGTAATGATACATGCTGGCATTTCTTGTTATGTTTGTAGTTCAGCAAGAACGTATGGTGAGCATCAGAATAAAGCTCAGGATTGGTAACTGGTTTGTCTTTGCCCATTCCAACGAGCCCATAACTCCCTGCACAACCCTTTCCTGGCTAATAAACTGGAATTTCCAAATAGGTGGGCATTTAAATAAGCTGTCGACTTCCAGGAGAGCATTGCTGGTGTGTTTGGGTGCACATGCACAAGTGTTTGCCCTGAAATTGTCCTGTTCCTGGTGGGACTCAGAGTGGTCCCTGACCGCTGCCACAGTGGAAGACAAAGCTGGAATGCTTCTCTGCCCCCCTCCAAGAGCTCATTAATCAGTTGTTAATGAAGCTGTTCCCTGCAGGAGTGTGGCTGGGCCGTGGCTGAGCAGTTGTGTGGCGGTGGCAGTTGGCAGTGCCGTGGTGACAGTTCCACGGTGGAACCCTGCACTCACAGCCCCGTGGCACCTCCCCGGGGCAGCAGGGCCTGGGCTTCTCTCCAGAGGGGTCTGGGGATGGTGGGCCCAGGGATGGAGACCCCTGGCAGCACTCGGGGCCCCAAGGCTGACCTGGGGCAGCGCAGCCAGGAGATGCGTGTCCTCGTGGCCCTGCAAGGTGCTGCCTCGGGCTGCTCGGGGACAGGGGCGTCACAGCCCCCTCGTCCCCTGCGCTGCCATGGGCTGCCTGATGTCCCCCAGAGCAAGGCAGGAAGATTTTCAGTCAGTCCTGTGAGGAAACGCTCCGTCAGAACAGGGAGCTGCTCCCCAGCCTGCAGACGGCTTTGCAGGAGGATTCCAACGTCCTGAAATTTGTCCTGAAGGTACCAGCAAGTAGCTCCTGCTGCAGCCCTGCCTGCTGCTAGCCCTGCACCCCCAGCTCCTGCAGGAGCACAAGGATGTGTCATTGCCAGGCTGACAGTGCCCATGTGTGTCCCTCCCCTGCCCACAGTACAACAAACTGCCCACCAAGGATGATTTTGGAGAGGGCCGGGAGCTCGTTGCAGCCACTGAGAGCCTGGAGGTAACAGCAGGGCTGGGAGCAGGAGCTGCTCACAGGGGCTGGGGCTCTGGGGACACTGGGAAGAGCAGTGCATGGCAGAGGGACATGGGGCCAGCACCAGGACACGGGGCTGTGTGGGGACATGGGGTGTTCACACCTGGTCCCATGGGTCCCCTTCTGCCACGGGACCCATCCACGCAGCCCCTTTGTCCCACCAGAGCTCCTGGCTGTCCCACCCCACGTGTCCCTGTCACTGCCAGTGTCCAGTCACATCCCTGGCAGAGAGAGGCTGTCCCTGCCCTTCACTGCCTGTCCCAAGGTTGTGTCCTGGTTATAAACCCGTGGAGATTGAGGCTCTGTGCCCACGGAGCTGCCTTTGCCCAGAGGCCTCTTGCAGGGACAGAGCAGTGTGGCCGCTCTGACAACATCCCCATCTGGGTCCTGATGGATTTTATTGATCCCCAGCCCTGCTCCCTGCTATGCAGAGCCCCTAAGCCCAGCCCAGCCCTGCCATCAGCAGTTCTCACCTCTGCCTTACCCCAGCCAGCCCCCAGAGCAAAGCTCTCCTGTCAAACCAGTGACAACATCCTGGAGCAGTGTCTCAGTGTCCCCAGCTCTGCCCTTTTCTGGGCAGCACCCCCTTCTCCTGCAGCATCCAGCCTGGGAAATGGTCTCGTGCCCATGCAGGTGGCCATAAAGAAGATGGAGGCCAAAGTCCACGAGCAGGTGAAGGTATGTGACATGCTGCTGCACCAGCTGAAGCAGTGGAGCCAGGCCAGGGATGAGCGCCAGAGGCGCCTGCAGGAGCTGCAGGAAGCTGAGACAGATCCTAAGTGGCAAGAGCCACAGCTGCAGGTAGCCAGGAGCCCTTCCTGGTGTGCCAACAGCCATGGGAGGCTTTAACCCAGCCCCTGCACCCCCAGCTGGGCACTGGGCATGGCACAGGTACTGTCACACACTTCGTGTCTGCCCCAGACCATTCGCCAGCTGGGCAATGACATCGAGAAGATGCTGATGAAAATCCAGAGTGGGGAGATCATGACCAAGCTGTACCTGCGGCTGCAGGAGGTCCTGAGGAGGGTGAGCTCCTCCTCACTGCTCTGCTGTCTCACCTGCTCTCCCTGCAAAGGAGCAGGGTGCCCAAGGGGCTGTGTCCCCGCTGGTCCCCTCTGTGTCCTGTCCTGGACCCCGCTGGGTGACGTGCTGTGGCTCCCTGTGCCAGGAGCTGGTGTACCTGCCTCGATACCTGGACCTGCTGTGTGGCATGACTGTGATGTACCACGAGGAGCTCACGGCCCGGAGCAGCCTCAAAGCCAACGATGCCATCAGGGTGAGATAATCTGGGCCCTTTCCTGCCCTCCAGTGCCCACAGACTGAGAGCCTTCTTCAGCAAGGGGCAAAGGAGATGGAGCTGAGGTTGCCCACAGCACCCAGAGGTTTCCATGGGTTTTCCTGGGTCTCCCTCTTGTCCCCTGGGGCTGGGGTCAGCCTGTCTGAAGTTCCAGCCATGGCAAAGGCAGTGTCCCACACCCCAGCCCACCTTGCCAAGCTTCCTTCACAGCCTGTTCGCATGGACTGGGGTCACTTTTTACACCAGGCATCAAATCACCAATCTCAAATCACAGATTCATGGAATGGTTTGTGTTAGCAGGGACCTTAAAACTCATTTCATTCCAGATTCCAGCTCCCTGCCATGGGCAGGGACACCTTCCACTCTCCCAGGCTGCACCAAGCCCTGTCCAACCTGATCTTGTGTCACCACCCTCACAGGGAAGAATTTCTTCCTTTTCTCAATCTAAACCAATACTTGAACCTAATAACCAACCTGTAGAAAGCTCCAACTGACTTTGGCAGCAGCTCCTCCCTTCTCTGTTGTGCTCCAGAAACTCATGGCCGAGGCAGGACCACAGGTCCGTGTGGAGAAGCATCTCAGGGACCAGTCCCTGGCTGAGCAGAGGAAGCACATCGAGAGCCTGCGGCGGCAGGAGGAGAGCGAAAGGCAGCAGAGGCAGGTGGGCTGGGGCTGGGGGGCTGGGACAGGGGACAGCCCGCAGTGCTGAGCCCCAGGGGTGACAGTGACTGTCCTTGCAGCAAGCTGTGTCCATGCTCTCCGCAGAGCACGACCAGAGCTCCTCGGAGGTGCTGGCAGGTGAGTGCCTGGCCCGGGACAGGCTGGGGGGATGTGGGCACAGCCATCCTGCCCTGCCCCTTCCCTGCCACCCCAGGTGCTGACATGAAGGCTGCCATGGCCAAGATGGAGCGTGAGGCCTTTGTGACCGACAAGATGGAGAAGGCAAAGGCTGCCCTGCAGTGCTCCTGCCTCTGGGTAAGGGCAAACCCATCCCTGCTGGAAGCTGGGGCTGCTGGAGCACCAGGGAGCTGCCAGCTCTCTGCTCCCCCATTCCCCGTGGAGTGAACTGCTCTCCTCTCCCTGGAGCCCCTCTGCAGCCGGGCACTGAGCTGCTCTTCTCCACGAGCAGGGACTGCAGAGCTGGGTGGAGCTGTGACCCCTCCCAGGCTCTGCTCCCAGCCCGGGCTGAGCCCTTGTGTCCCCCTTGGCCAGGACATCCCCAGCAGCATCCAGGCCCAGAGGAAATCCCTGCTCCACCTGCAGCAGCACATCGATGAGTGCAGTGAGAGGAAGAAGGAGCTGAAGAAGACGCTGCAGGAGCTGGAGTTGAAGCAGGCTAAAGTCAAGTTCAACCAGCCCGTCAGCACCACCAGGTGCTGCTGGCCTCGCACGCTTGTGCCAACCAGGCCACCACCCCTGGGGGGGACACAGGCACCCCCACCTCCTCCCCACTGCAGCCACGCGCTCCTCCTGCTCTGGGAGGGTTTGTGAGCACCCACAGCTCCCACCGGGGTCCCCAAGTGCCCCAGGTTTCTCCTTGCCTGCCATGGGAAGTGTTGCCAGCAGCATGGAGTGGGCTGCAGGTGGGGTGGGGGAACCCAGACAGCTTTTGGAGCAGCTCTGGGGTGTCCCTGCACCCCTGGGTGATGTGAGTGTGGCTCCAGGCTGCGAGAGGAGGAGCTGAGGGAGAACCTGAAGCAGGAAGAGGCCCGGCTGGAGCAGATGCGAGCCCAGATGTTGAAGAACCAGCAGCGCCTGATCGAGTTTGAGAACATCATTGACAACCTGTTCCTCCGGCTGCAGGGCATCGTCATCCCTGGCCAGGTAGCACTGGGGAGCACAGGGACACCTGCACAGCCACCAGGGCCTCGCTGTGCCTGCCAAGGTGCTCCTGTCTCCCCCAGGAGGACGCTGCTCCCGTGGTGGGGCTGGAGGAGAAGCTGCAGCACTGTGAGAAGAAGATGCAGTTCCTGAAGGAGAAGGTGGCAGCCCGGCCTGAGGACAGCACTGACGAGCGCAGCGAGGTACAGGGGACACACACAGGGCCCTCCCAGGTGGCCACCAGAGTCATCCTCCTCAGCAAGGCCACAGGGAAGGGCCACGGAGCAGCTCAGCCCAGGATGGCACTGGGCACCCATGGGGTACCTCATGTGGCACCCTTGGGTTGTGACACCCACCCACCCTCCAGCACTAAACCCAGGCTCTCTCAGACTTTTGCCAAGGTCAGGAACCTTCTGGAGAAAAGAACTGCAGGTGAAACACAGAACCTGAAGATTTCCTTCAAGGATGAAGGCGCTATGGAAGATGGTAGGAGAGCACAGTGGGGACGTGTCCCACAGACACTGTCCCAGCCCCTGCCCCCTGGGATTTTTGGGACTCCTTGTCTGTCTCCCACTGGCCCAGCAGACACCAACCATGAATTGCTTCCAGGTCTCGAGGCTGACCTTGGCTGTTCCCAAGGCTGCAGTCGTGGGTGGTGGTTTCAGGCAGGGATGTGGGAGAGCGAAGGCACGCGGTGGCATGATGAGCACCAAGCCACTGCAGGAACAAGGGGAGACGCTGTGGGGCAGGAGGGAACACCCTCATCTTCAAAATCACCTGGTTGTGAAGGAAAATCAGTGCTTGGTTCTGTGGATGCTCCTCCAAGAGGCAAAGAGCTTTTGGCAGCTCAGCACCTTTCCTGAGCAAAGCAGGAGCTGTGCCCACCACACTGCAGCTCCAGACCTTCACAGGAAGCCCCAGCGGCGCTGGAGATGAGCCACAGTGGTGGCATCAGCAGGTCCCACGGCTCACCCTGGGATGCCGGGGTGGAAAAGCCCACAAGACTCCCCCAGATCCCACGAGCCCAACAAAATGTGCCAACAAAATCCCAGGGACACGGGCACAGCAGAGCCTCCAGCCCCTCCTCTCCACTGTCCCCTCCACTCTCCCCTCCAGACACCTTGGACTTTGACGATGAGGACCATGACTACGTCCCCAGCCGGGAGGACATCAAGAAGCAGGGGCTGCAGCTGATCAGAATGAAGACCAGACGTCGCAAGAAGTAGTGGTTTCTCCACATGAGCTTTGAGGTTCCCAGGCCACCCTTTGTACCCTTTTCCCAGCAGGTTTAATAAATCTGATCTTCATTCCTCTCAGTTCCGTGCCAAGGTGGTCCTGGGTAATTTCTGTCACTCAGAACATGCTGGGGTCCATCCTGAGGGGTTCTGAGCTGGCTTTGGAAGTGGGGCTGGGCTGAGTTAGGAACAGCTTCAGCCCCTGGAGCAAAGGTGGGGCCTGCCTGGCTTTCTTCCCCTTCCCAGGCCCTCTGATGCCCCAGGAGTCGGTGATGGGGAGATGTGGGGAGCCACCCTGTGCCCTCTCCTCTGGTGCTGCAAGTAGATGGTGCTGTTTGTCCAAGAGCAGCCAGCACCGAGGGGCTCTGCTGTGCTCCTGGACACAGCCAGGACAGGGACCCCTTGTCCCCTTGTCCCCTTGCACAATCTCAGTGTCAGAGCAGCCTTTCCCTGCCCGTTCTGCTCGCTCCCTGTGCTCTGTGCTGGCATCACCAATGATATCCCCACCGAGGGGGGCTGCTGCTCCCCAGCCTCCCAGCACCGCTCCTGCTGGGTCTCCTGGAAGGAGATTATCTTCACAAAACACAGCACAACCTGAGGTTTTTCAGGGAAACTCCAGAAATAACATCACGTGTCAGTAAAGGCTTCTCATGGAGCTTCCCAGAATCCACAGCCACAGGTGGGCTCCTCTGCAAGTAAAGACCAGGCTGCAATTGCATCTCCATCTGCTCCTGTCGTGTTCTCCTGTGCCCAGCACAGCCTCACCACCCTCACAGGGAAGAGTTTCCTCCCAATATCCCTGCCAATATCTATCTCCCATCCATCCCTGCCCTCTGGCACTGGGAGCCATCCCCTGTGTCCTGTCCCTCCATCCCTTGTCCCCTGTCCCTCTCCAGCTCTCCTGGAGCCCCTTTAGATCATGGAAGGGGCTCTGAGCTCTCCTGGAGCCTTCTCCATGTGAACACCCCCAGCTCTCCCACCTGAGAAATGTGTCAAGCTCTTGCTCTGGCCTTTCTACTCTGGCTGTGGGGAACAGGGAAGGAGGAAAAGGTGGAAGGGCTGGAGCTGGCTGGAGGCTCCAGCCTGTGGCCCATTTTCAATAATAATTCAGTAATTCAATAATTCAACTGCCTTTATGTGAGGGGCAGAGCAGCAAGGGGGTTCCACCTCTCTGAGCTCCTCCTGCCCTGAGCAGGGGATCCAAGGACTACCTGCTCCATCAGGAGCATCCGCTGGATGTGTTCAGACACCGCATCCCAAACCCTCATCACAGCTGCCAGGAGAGGGGAAGGGCTGTCACCCCCAGCCAGCAGCTCCCAGGCACACAGACAGAGCTGGGTGCAATCAGAATGACTGCTCCTGGCTCCCCTGGATCTGAGAGAGAGCTGGGTGCAATCAGAATGACTGCTCCTGGATCCAGGAGAGACAGAGCTGGGAATGGATGTGACAAGTGGAGAAGAGGTACGAGCTGAGGGGGAAGAGCTGGAGGCAGTGCCTTGGTTTCTGGATTTGAAAAGATGGGATGAGGTGGGGCTGCAGGGGCTCTCCCGTAAGGGAAAATATTAATTATATAAGGAACAAATGAATAAGTAAGGAAGAGAAAGGGAAAAGGGAAATGGAAAGAAAAGGGAAAGGGAAACGGAAACAACAGGACTGATGCCACCTGCAGTCTCATTAGGTGTCAGGTGTGGGTGGCACAGCCCAGGGAAGGAGATGAGAGATTTCCTTTTCTGCCCCAAAAAACCTTTACTCCCTTCCTCTGAGCTCGGCTGGAGCTCCAGCACAGATGCTGCAACCAGTGCCAGGACTGGTGAGAAACCAAAAATAGGACACTGGGGAATTGCATGGAAGCGTTTGCCATGTGGAAATATCAATCCCTGCCTTGGGAAGGCTGGGTTTGAGTGGGTTTGGGGCATTTTATTTTTAAAGGTGTGATGAAAATCACATGGAATGGATTGCAGGGAAGGGTGAGCACAGCTGGGGCTGTCACTGGAGCATCAGTGCTGGGTTTTATCCCCTGGGAAAAGGGGAAAAGGGGAAATCAGCCAGTCTGGGGCCAGAAGCAGAGGCTCTATTGGCTCTTCTGGGGAGGGAGAATCACCCAGGGGATCCTTTGTGGAGCTGCAGTGGTGGGATGTGGGAGGTTTCTGTATCCCAGCCCTTGGGCTGAGAGCTGCTCCCAGCCAAGGAAGCACCAACATTTTCCATTCCCATGTTGCTAAGAGGGTCCATGGTGGGATGGGGGGTCTGGCCTGGAGAAGAGCAGGAATTGGCATCAGTCACCCTGGGCCAAGCAAGGTGGGGCTGAGGCAGTGCTGGTAAAGGAGGGAAGGAGCCCAAGGACGTGGGGAGCCAGGGGAGCAGAGGCTGCAGCAGAGCGGTGAGGGGCTGGCAGGTCCCAGGAGCAGCTTTCCTCCACAGCAGAGACCATGGACCACCTCAGACCACTTTGGTCTCTCCTCTGGGCCTGCTCCACCAGCTCCATAGCTGTGCTGGGATGGACACAGCTCCAGAGGGGTCTCAGGAGAGCAGAGCAGAGGGGGAGCATCCCCTCCTTCCCCTCCTTCCCCTCCTGCCCACCCTGCTGGGATGAGCCCAGGCTTCCTGGACTGCAGTGCCCATGGCCAGGTCATGTTCTGTTTGTAACCCACCAGAACCCCCAGTTCTCCTCCACAGGGTGCCATCCATCATCCATCCATCCATCCATCCATCCATCCATCCATCCATCCATCCATCCATCCATCCATCCATCATCCATCCATCATCCATCATCCATCATCCATCCATCATCCATCCCATCCATCCATCCATCCATCCATCATCCATCCATCATCCATCCATCATCCATCATCCATCATCCATCCATCCATCCATCATCCATCCATCCATCCATCATCCATCATCCATCATCCATCCATCCATCCATCCATCATCCATCATCCATCATCCATCCATCCATCCATCATCCATCCATCCATCCATCCATCATCCATCATCCATCCATCCATCCATCCATCCATCCATCCATCCATCCATCATCCATCCATCCATCCATCATCCATCCATCCATCCATCCATCATCCATCCATCCATCCATCATCCATCCATCCATCCATCATCCATCCATCCATCCATCCATCATCCATCCATCCATCCATCCATCCATCATCCATCATCCATCCATCCATCATCCATCCATCATCCATCATCCACCATCCATCCATCCATCCATCCATCATCCATCCATCCATCATCCATCCATCATCCATCCATCATCCATCCATCATCCATCATCCATCATCCATCCATCCATCATCCATCCATCATCCATCATCCACCATCCATCCATCCATCCATCCATCATCCATCCATCCATCATCCATCCATCATCCATCCATCATCCATCATCCATCCATCCATCCATCCATCCATCCATCATCCATCCATCATCCATCCATCATCCATCATCCATCCATCATCCATCATCCATCATCCATCCATCATCCATCCATCATCCATCCATCATCCATCCATCCATCCATCCATCCATCCATCCATCCATCATCCATCCATCCATCCATCATCCATCCATCCATCCATCCATCCATCCATCATCCATCCATCCATCCATCATCCATCCATCCATCATCCATCCATCATCCATCCATCATCCATCCATCCATCCATCATCCATCATCCATCCATCATCCATCCATCATCCATCCATCATCCATCCATCCCAGAGCTCAGTCCCAAGGGGCTCTTCCACCACACCCCATGCTGGGCTGTGAGTGCAGCACAACCCCCCAAGATCCATTTTGAGCTTTTTCCAAGGGAACAGGAACCGGGATCAGGAGGTCACGGGGCAGAGCATCACCAGCCTCAGAACGTGGGTGCCCAGGGCTGAGGGGTGGTCAGGAGTGAGGGATGGTCAGGAGTGAGGGGTGGTCAGGAGTGAGGGGTGGTCAGGAGTGAGGGGTGGTCAGAGCTGAGGGGTGGTCAGGAGTGAGGGATGGTCAGGAGTGAGGGATGGTCAGGGCTGAGGGATGGTCAGGGCTGTGGGATGGTCAGGAGTGAGGGATGGTCAGGAGTGAGGGATGGTCAGGAGTGAGGGATGGTCAGGGCTGTGGGGTGGTCAGGAGTGAGGGATGGTCAGGAGTGAGGGATGGTCAGGAGTGAGGGATGGTCAGGGCTGAGGGATGGTCAGGGCTGAGGGATGGTCAGGAGTGAGGGATGGTCAGGGCTGTGGGGTGGTCAGGAGTGAGGGATGGTCAGGAGTGAGGGATGGTCAGGAGTGAGGGATGGTCAGGAGTGAGGGATGGTCAGGGCTGAGGGATGGTCAGGAGTGAGGGATGGTCAGGAGTGAGGGATGGTCAGGAGTGAGGGGTGGTCAGGGCTGAGGGATGGTCAGGAGTGAGGGATGGTCAGGGCTGTGGGGTGGTCAGGAGTGAGGGATGGTCAGGAGTGAGGGATGGTCAGGACTATGGGATGGTCAGGACTATGGGATGGTCAGGACTATGGGATGGTCAGGACTATGGGATGCCCCTTAGGGATTCCATGTGGGATTCCATTCGGTGGAAGCCACAAGGGGTTGCAGACAAGCTGGGTCAGCCGTATTTATTGAGAACAGTTGTGGAGGGATAAAAATATTTCCACTACTCTATAAGAATTTATAAACCTATACTCTCTGATCCGTTAATAAACTCCTCTAGGACCATCATGCCAGGGGAGGGGCTTCTGTAAGAAAATAGCGAGATTAAAAAAAGGAAAGCGCTAAATATTCCCTGCGGGGCCCTGCCCGGGGCCCTGCCCACGGGAACACGGTGGGCACGGGCCGGGGGCTGCCCTGGCACCCTGCAGCCCCCACCTGGGCACAGCCCCTGCCAGGGACCCGGCCTCGGGGGACCGTGATGGGGACAGGACACATCCCCACGGCAGAGAGCTCCCAGTGCTGCTCCCGCTCATCCCAGTGCTCCCAGTCCTGCCCGCATCCTCACCAGCCCCTCCGGCCTTTCCCACAGCCAGGGGGGCTTGGATCCACCTCCCCAGGGGTGCTGCGAGAGGTGGACATCATCCCAGGGGACACAGGGACATTCCACAGGGTCCTGCAGGGTGGTGACATGGCTGGGGACATCCCGGGGGACACAGGGACATTACACAGAGCCCTGCAGGGTGCTGACATGGCTGGGGACATCCCGGGGGACACAGGGACATTCCACAGAGCCCTGCAGGGTGCTGACATGGCTGGGGACATCCCAGGGGACACAGGAACATTACACAGGGTCCTGCAGGGTGCTGACATGGCTGGGGACATCCCAGGGGACACAGGGACATTCCACACACCCCTGCAGGGTGCTGACATGGCTGGGGACATCCCGGGGGACACAGGGACATTACACAGAGCCCTGCAGGGTGGTGACATGGCTGGGGACATCCTGGGGGACACAGGGACATTACACAGGGTCCTGCAGGGTGCTGACATGGCTGGGGACATCCTGGGGGACACAGGGATGCAGCATAGCTCTGTGGGAAAGCAACACAGATGGGGCAGTGTGGGGGGACAAGCTGCAGTGCTCTGTAGGGCAGCAACACCAACCAGGACAGGCTGGGGAACATGGGGACACCACGGGGACACCATGGGGACACCATGGGGACACCATGGGGACACCATGGGGACATGGGGACACCATGGGGACATAGGGACACACAGCACTGCTTCGCTGGGAAGCAGCACAGACGAGGACACCCTTGGAGAACACGCAGGGCTGCTGTGCCAAGGAGCAGCAGGGACAGGGACAGGGACAGGGACAGGGACAGGGACAGGGACAGGGACAGGGACAGGGACAGGGACAGGGACAGGGACAGGGACAGGGACAGGGACAGGGACATCCTGGGCACACAGGGACACCACAGACAAGCAAGAGGCAGCAGGGGCCGGAATTCCAGCCAGGGCCGGTGCTGTTGCCATGGGGTGAGAGGTGCCACGGGCACAGGACACTCATTATTGCTTTACAGGGCCAACATCACGGCGGGCTGGGGTGCCCAGCCTCTGATTTGGGGTTCAAGGGGTTTTCCCTGGGGACACTGATTCCCATTGCTCCCCATGCCAGAGCCCTACTGTCACTCAGTGGGGACAGGGTGAGGACACAGGGCTGGACACTGACAGCTTCAGTCCCCCTGCACTGGTGCTGGCACGGAGCAGGATGGTGGCTGTCCCTCTGTCCCCTGTGGTCCCCAGGAGCTGAGGCCAGGGGAGCAGCCCTGTCCCCCAGAGAGGGGCAGCTGGGGCCTCGGGGGGCTGGCACCAGTGCCCCCCTTCCCTCCTCTCAGGCCAGGGCCAAGCTGAGCATAAAGGCTGTAAGCAGGGAGCCCGGGGTGACACGGGGACAAGGGACACACTGTGGGGACCAGGCTGGCCAGGGCCCTCCCCAGAGCTGTGGAGAAACGGGAAACCAAAGCTCGGGGGACCAAGCTGTTCCCAGTGAGGGCAGGGGACCCCGGGTTGGGTGCTCTGTCCCCTCGCTGTCCCCTCGTGTCCCCTCGTGTCCCCGCGGGCACTGGGCTGTTGGATAAGGCGATGCCACAGCTTAAGGTGGTGGGTGGGTGTTGGTACCGAGTCTGGCAGCGGGGCCGGGCGGGTGGAGCGTGATGTAAACATTTCTGATCGGGGCCAGGAGGAGGAGGAGGAGGGACGGGCTAGTGCGAGTCCTTCATCTGCTTCTGGATCTTCTGGAGCATCTCCTGCATCCGCCGCAGCTGGAAGGGAGCAGAGCCGGGATCGCGGATGGTGCCAAGCCCCAGCCACACATCTCCCGTGGAAATGGGGCTCGGGCTGAGCATCCCGGACAAACCGGGATTGCCCGGAGCTGGGGCGGGGGGAGCGGGGACCCCGGGATGCAGCTCCAGCCCCTGCGCGCTGGGATGCTGCAGGAAGGGAGGCTCCTGACGGCTGTGCTATCGCACACAGCCGGGGATGGAGGGAGCGGGGCTGGGGGCTCAGCCCGCCCCACACTCACCTCCTCATCCTTCTCCCGGATTAGCTTCTCCGTCTCCATGTCCGGCACCGGGGGGATCACGGGGATGGGGAAGTCGGTCCCGCTCTCCCGGGTCAGCTTGCTGTGGGCAGAGAGAGGAGGTGAGGCTGCCGGGGATATTCCCCCGTGGATGTCCCGAGCCCTGCATGTCCCCAGCACCCCCTGCCCAGCCCCTGGGCCCTATGGCCACCACCAGAGCGGCTTTTCCCTGGCAAGGGAGATGCGAGCAGTGCCAGGCACCCCCCAAACCTCAGCACCCTCAACCTGCCATGCACCAGCCAAGGGGGGACCCACGCCCTCCCGTTTGGGGAGAATCCCACGTGAGTTGGGTTCTCCTGGGCCAGTATTTGCCCCGCTGCTTTAAAACATCCAAACCTCACCATCTCCCCTCTGTCCCCCGGCCTCGGGACGGGCTCTCCAGGCGTTCCCTGCCCTGCGAGCCCCGGGGATGCTGCACCCCCTTTTCCCGAGCTCTGCCCCCATTCGAGGCCATTCGTGCTGGGGAGAGCCGCGAGCATCCCCCGGAGCCCCGGGCACGGCGCGGCTCGATGGCAGCTCCGTGCCCGCGGCCCTGGGAGGAACCAGCTCTGCGGGTCCCTGCGGGTCCCTGCGGGTGCCACCGCAGCGGTGACAGGGCCGGGACAGCGCCAGCCCCCGCGGGGACACGCGTGCTGCCCCGTGCCGCGGCCAGCGCGGCCCCTGCGGGCCAGGGGCGATGGGCACGGGTGGGCACGGGCAGGACAGCCCATCCATCCCTGCCAGCCCGTCCTGACAGCCCATCCATCCCTGCCAGCCCATCCATCCCTGCCAGCCCATCCATCCCTGACAGCCCATCCATCCCCCCCAGCCCATCCATCGCTCCCAGCCCAGCCCTGCCCCACCCTGCCGGGCTTTGGGAGCCGCTCCGGGAGGTCAGAGCTGCTTCTCTGGGCTCTGACCGTGGGGGAAGCACGTGGAGCTCCTGCCAGCCCTGGCAGCCACACCAGGCTGGAGCCGGGCAGCAGCAGTGGGGTGAGCAGCAGAGGCTCTCAGCACCCCAAAACCGCATCCCTGGGAGGGCAGCACGACCCCTTCCCTTGGGCAGCCCTGGGGGCTCAGTGCCACCGAACAGTGACATCCTCCAACCTGGCTGAGCAGGGGTGACCCCGGGGTGACACACGGTGTCCTCTGACACCCAAAGGGGAGCCTGTGTGGGACACCAGTGGGTGGCCACAGGGCCGGAGTGGGTGGCCACGGGGCTGGCTCGCCCCGGGGGCGGCTGCCTGGCCCTTGAGCAGGCACAGAAGGACCAAGACAGCGTTGGGTACCAACAAACACTTTATAGAGGGGCCGGGGGCGGCAGGGGGAGCAGGTCCCGGCTCAGTCGGCAGAGCAGTCCCCGCAGCACAGCCTCAGCACGGAGGGATGGCTCCTGGCCCGGGGCACACAGGGACAGACGCTCAGAGGTGCCTGGGGAGGTGCCTACAGCCACAGGCAGCCCCCCAGAGCACGGCTCCAGCCCCCCGGGACCCACAGAGCCTCCACTCACTCCCACACTGCGCCGACCCCCGACTGGAGGGTCCCACCCGGGACCCTGCCTAGGGGAGCTGCCCCAGCACCTCGGGGTGGCTAAAGGGGATTTGGGCGCCTTTAATTCGACTGATCCACGAGCAGAGCCCCAGCACCGGCTTTTGCTGGGCTCCTGCTGTGGCACCTGAGCCTGCAGGGATGCAAGGGCCCCCCCGTGTTGGGGCATCCCCCAGACACACCCAGCTCAGAGGGGACACAGGGTCCCCCTTGCTGCCAGAGCACACCCCGGGCCCCAGCCCCAGCCCTGGGGACACACGGGGTCCCCGTCACTGCTGGAACACACCCCACAAACCAACCCCAGCTCTGGGGAGATGCAGGGTCCCACTCTGGTGAGCGCCCCCAGCCACCCCAGGGTCACAGGGTGCCCCTCACTGCTGGAGCACCCCCAGGCACTCCCAGCCCAGGGGCACAGGAAGGACCCCCCAGCCCAGCAGGGCTCCCCAGCACGGAGCCTGGCACAGCCCTGAGCCGCTCGGGGTGCGTGGGGTCACCCCAAGGCGAGGAGCCCCCGGCCCAGCCCGGCCCCAGCCCGGCCCCAGCCCGGCCCCAGCCCGGCCCCGGCCCCAGCCCCGCCCAGCCCCGCCCAGCCCGGCCCCAGCCCGGCCCCAGCCCCGCCCGTACTTGCGGTTGCGCTCCTTGACCACCATGCGGGTCATGCTCTGGATGCACTGCGTGCGGTAATTCTCGTAGTGTGTCTCCCGGGTCACGTCCTTCAGGTCCTGCATGTGCGTCCTCACCAGCATCGTGCGCAGCTTCACGAAGTCGCAGTGGGACGGGTTCTCCACTGCGGGGGAGCCGGGGTCAGGGGGCCGGGGGGTCCGGGGGCCGTGGGGGACGCCGTGTCCCCGTCCCCAGCCTTACCTTCCACGATGCCCCAGGGGTAGAGGCGCCCGCGGACGCGCCGGCCCTTGGCCTCCACCACCGTGTTGCTGCCGATGACGGCGAAGGGGATGCTCTCCTGCAAGGGCGAGGGGGTGAGCAGGACCCTGCCGTGACCCCCACCTGCCAGGACCCACATCCCTCCACGTGCCCTCCTCGCTGTGTCCAGCACCCAAGATATCCCAAAGGCCCAGCTGTGGAGAGCCCCAGTGGGACAGCGGAGGTCGTGGCATGGGTTTCTCCACCCAAGCTCCATCCCAAGCTGCAGGTGTCACCCCTGGGACCTTGGTGACGTGTCTGGGTAGTGAGATATGTGCCAGCCCCTCCATGCTGGAGAGCTTGTGAGTCCTGCAGGTTCCCTAGGGTGACGTGTCCTCCCAGCCATGGGGCTCTGCCCCTCCAGTGATGGAGCTGGGGGAGCCAGACCCACCTTCAGTGCCTGGTCCTGCAGCTTGAACTCCTCATCCTCGTCCGAGTCGCACTCAGGGAATTGGTAGATGCGGATTCCGTAGTGGTCGATCTCCTCCCGGATCTGGAGGCAAACACCCCTGAGGGCGTGGGAGGCACCACACAGGGCCAATGGCCCCCAAAAGCCTGATCCCCCCAGACCAGATGTCATGGACACCCCCCGTCCTTCCAGCCCTCAGCTGACCCCCGGGCAGTTGTGTCCTTGGTGGCCACGGGGACAACATGGTCCTCTACAGCGCTGTGAGCCTGGAAAACGCTCCAGGGCAAATTCCAGGCAGGAGATGGATGGAGACACCCCCGTGCCCAGGGACCTGCTGGGACAGCTCTCCTCACCTTATTCTTCATGCGCTCCACCTCGGCAGGGGTCAGGGTGTCAGCTTTGGCCAGCACGGGCACGATGTTCACGCGCTGGTGCAGGGCTCTCATGAACTCCACATCCAGGGGCCGCAGCCTGCGGGGGGAGCGGGGTGAGCCCTGTCCTCTGAGCCCCTGGCCAGCCCCTGGCAGCACGGGCAGGGCCCGTACCCGTGGCCGAAGGGCGAGATGAAGTAGATGCAGCAGTGCACTCGGTTGTCCTGGATGTTTTTCCGGTTGAGGCCGCTTTCGTCACGGAAATACTGCTCGAACTGCTGGTCGATGTAGTCAGCCACCGGCTTCCAGCTGCAGGGACAGCGAGGTGACACCGAGTCCTCTGGGGACCCCCAGCTCAACACCTCCCACAGCTCAGCACCTAAGCCCAGTGAACCATGGGCATCCCACCCACCACGGGCTGCCCGCCCTGGGGAGACCCCTGCCCCATGGCACTCACCATCCCACCCCCTGGGGACAGTCCCCACCCCATGGCACTCACCATCCCACCCCCTGGGGACAGTCCCCTCCCCATGGCACTCACCATCCCATCCCCTGGGGACAGTCCCCTCCCCATGGCACTCACCATCCCCTGGGGACAGTCCCCTCCCCATGGCACTCACCATCCCCTGGGGACAGTCCCCTCCCCATGGCACTCACCACTCGGTGTTGTTGACGGCGTCCCCAAAGCCTGGCGTGTCCACGATGGTCAGGCGCAGCTTGACCCCCTTCTCCTCGATGTCCACCACGTGCTTGGTGATCTCCACCGTCTGCGTGATGCGCTCTGTGGGGAGGGACGCGTTACCGGGGGACACCAGGAAGGGTGGAGGTGACATGGGGACACGCTGTGACCCCCGGGTGTCATCCCTCACCCTGGGGGCCGGGTGACCCAGCTGGAGCAGCCCTGCCACACGCCTTGCTCCAGCCCAGGAGGGGATGCTCCATGCTCTGGTCCCCATGTACGTCCCCATGGATGTCCACCCATCCCATGGGGTGCCACGGCCACCCCAGGACCCCAGCTCAGCTCAGAGCCCTGCTGGGGCTGGCTCTTGCTGCAGGAGCATTCCAGGTGACCCCACAGCTCCAGCCTGCACGTGCCCCTTCACCCCAGGACCCTCCATGTCCCTGCAGCCCCGAGGATGCTCCTGCTGCGTTATGTGTTTTGGCTTTCACTCCAAGCAGCAGAAACAAACAAAAAAACACAAACTCGAACTCCTGGGGATTTGGGCAAGTTTGGGCCATTTTTATTCAAAAACTGGCTGCAGCTGAACTGGCACTGTGCCCCAAGCCTTGACTGTCCCCAGCCTCCCAGAAATGCTGCAGCTCCAGCCAATCCCCAACAAGCCAGGGCTTGTTTTCCCTGTGGAAATAAAGTCCCCATGGGGGGTTCCCATCCCGGGCAGGGGGCTCACCACTGCGAGCAGCTGACAACACAGCACGTGTTGTTCCAGGGGAGCCTGGCTGGGCAGGGAGAGGGGCTGCAGCCCCCAGGAGCATCCCCGGGCTCTGCCACTGCCCAGGTCCCCCAGGACACCCCTCTGGACTATGAGTGCCCCCCTGACCTTCAGCATTGAGCAGCTTGCGGTCCCTGTACATGTCCGTCAGGAAGAGGCTGTTGACCAGGGTGGATTTGCCCAGCCCGGATTCCCCTGAGAAAGCAGGACAAAGATGAGGGGGCAGCCAGTGTCCCCCCGTCCCCAGTCCAGGGTGTTTGGGATCCAGAGTGGGGTCAGCACCCCCAGGCCGGCTGGACCCCCGTACCTGCCACCATGAGGGTGAAGTCGAAGCCCTTCTTCACCGACTTGCGATGCACCTGGTTGGGCAGCGTGGCAAAGCCCACGTACTCCTTGTCATCCTGCAGAGGGCAGAGGGGACGTGGGACAGGGCCACCGCCAGCCCACTTCCCACCCTGGAAAGCCCCCCCTTAATCCCGCAAAGGGATTCCCAGGGCTGCAGTTCCAAGGGGTGAGGCCGTGCCTGCCCAAACCTTTGCGTTCGCAAGATGGGAACGTCCTCAGTCCCACAGCCCCTCGCCCCAGCTGTGTCCCCCCTCCCCAGGGACACATCCCGCACCTCGGAGGAGTCGTAGGGGTCCAGCTGCCCCCAAGGGCTCCGCGGGCGGTTGGGGCTCGGGGGTGGGGGGGCGGCGATGTGCTGCTGGAAATCCGAGGGCCGGGAGCGGGAGAAGATCCTGCTGTCCCTGTCGTCACTGCCTTCGTCTGGGGGGACCCTGGCCACACTGCCCAGGGGGTGGCCAGGCTCCCGCCGGCTCTCCGCAGCCTCCACCTTCCTGGAGCTGTCAGCAGCCGGGCAGTCCCGGAGGAACTGGCTCAGCTCAGCCTCGTCCGAGTCCTCCTTCAGGAAACGCTTTATCTGGGGACCAATGGAGGAGGTGACAGTGGTGGTGGCAATGCCAGCCCGAGGTGGCACCGCCCGGCTCAGCCTCGCAAGCCCCCGAGCCGCAGCAGCCAGACACATGCAGCCTAAAGGTGGCAGGGATGGGAGAAGAGACGGGACACGGCCACCCCAGGGGACCAGCCACCACCCTGGGGACAGCCGGGGGACAGCCTCGGGGATGGCAGCGGGGACAGCCGTGGTTCCTCGCAGCTCGGGCGCTTACGACTTGCGGCGTGGGGACGGCAGCCAGCTCCTGGCACTCCGGGGGACAGGGGTGGGCACCTTCCCCCTGGGCACCCCGCCGCTCCTCGGGGTCTTCTGGGGCGGCCAGGACCCCCCCGCGCCCCATGGCCTGCCAGGAGGACAGGGAGGGGGCCGGGACGAGGCAGAGACACCAAGAAGAGATGAAGAGCAGTTGGGGGGTGACCTGAGCTGGGCAGCAGCCAGGGGAAGGCAGATGGTGGGCAGGGGTCCCCAGATGCCCGTGCCCCCTCCCGCTGCCCGTTCACAGGGTGTCAGCACGGGCCAGGGGGGCTCCCCTCAGTCCCAGGAGACAGCCAGGGCAGGGGACCCGGCCGAGGACCCCGACACCCCCCGGCAGGGGCCGGGGACGACAGGCACAGCTGCCCCCGAGCACCAGCGGGGTGGCGGGGCTGGGACCAGGGTCGGGGCCGCCGGGGTTGGGATGGCTCCACATCCTGTTTACAAGCGTTCGAGGAGACGCGTTCCCAAGGGCACGTCCGGCAGCGGCTCCCGTGGTACCAAACCCTGCTCTCAGCAGGGTCCCCAGGGTCCCAAGGCAACCGCCAGGCGACCCCAGCCCCACGGGCAGTGAGACCCCACAGGAGAGAGGGGCCGGGGGAGCCCGTGACCCTGCAGGCTCGCAGCTCGGGTCAGTGTCCCCCCAGCCGGGGGCTCGAGGCGACATCCCTCCGTGGGGACACGGGGACACGTGTCCTCCCTCCCCTGCGCCGTGTCCCCCGCTCGCTGCCGGCCGAGATGGGCGGAATTAACGGGCTGGAAACAAGGTCACGGCGCTGCCGGGGCTGAGCGCCCGCACTCCCGGCCCCGCTCCCGCCGCTGCCCCGCGGCCACCGGCACCGGCACCACGGGCCCAGGCTGGGGGACAGCTGGGGGCAGCTGAGGGACCCCCGTGCTCCCCTCTGCCCCAGCGGTCCGGAGTGTTCGGTGCTCTGTGTGACCGCAGCATCCTCTTCCTCACCGCCCTTGACCTGGGGGACCTCGGGGCCAGCCCCAGCACAGCCCGGCCGGGGACACCCGGGGATGGGAGGTGATGCCACCACCAGCGGCGAGCGCTTCCAGCCCTGCTGCCGCTCCGTCCCTCGGGGCTCCAGCATTTTGGGGCTCGCCCTTGTCCCCCACCCCCGGAGAAGCCGACGACCTCGGCAGCGCCGCGGCACCGAGGTTTGCGCCGCATCCTTGGGGGTCCTGCAGCAAGTGCAGCCCCCGACAGGGCTGTCCCAGGCACGGAGGGTCAGCTGTGGCAGCTGATCCACAGAACCGGGATGCTCCGTGCCCCCCACCCCCTCTGCCCCCTCTCTGGCCCCGCCGGGGACGGGCGCTGCCCCCGTACCTCTTGCCCAGGCTGCAGCTCGGGGCAGGTGGCCATGGCACAGCCGGTGTCGCCCGTGGCCAGCAGAAGATGCCGAGTGGCACCGGCTGTGCCGAGGGCTGGGGAGCAGCATTAGCATAACTCCACCCTGGGCAGGCTCCGTGCAGGGCGCCCGCGGCACCCAGCAGCCAGGCACGGCCCCCGCCAGGGGCACGGGAGGGGACAGGGACCCCCGGGCACAGCCAAACCCAGCTCCCATCTCCCGGCTGTGGGGATTGCAAGGATCAGCCATCATTGCTCAAGGAGTCCTGGGGGGCTGCAGGACCACCACCATCAGCACCAGCACCACCAGCACCCCTGGCCTGAACACACAGATTGGCTGCAGCCCAGGAGGACACTCGGTCCTTGGAAACACCTCTGGCCCAGCACAAAAACCAGCCTGGAACAAAACTCCCTCCGTCCCGGGACTGAATGCCCCTCCAGTCCAGCGCACACCACGTCTACCCCCGATGCCCACCTGGAGCATCCCCCAGCAGGGCTCCAGAGCCCCTTTGAGGTCAGAAACGCAGTTTTCCCACACTTTTGCACCTGTCAAAGCTTCCCCACGTGGCTCCAAGCTTTTGCTCGAGCTGGGCCTGGCTGGGAAGGACCCAGCCCTGGACTGGGAGAAGCAGGGACGCTGCCCACCACAGGGATCCCAGGCAGAAGCTCCAGCATTCCCTCCCCGGCTTTCCCGGCTCATCCCTGGGAGGCGAAGGGTTAACAGTGCCCCAGGAGGAGCCGTGGGTGGTGGCCAGGGTTCCCCAGCTGTCACTTCGAGGTCACCAGGGACGGTGATTCACCTCGATGCGTGTCGAGATGCATCAGAGCAGCTCAGGCGCGATCCGGGGTCGCTCGGCCGCTTTCCAAGCGTCCCGGGCTTGGAAATCCCGGCAGGAGCGGGGATTGACGGAGCGAGAGCCCGGGGCTGTGCCGGTGCCCCGGTAAGCAGATTACACACGCGGCTGGGTGAGTGCCCTCACAGCCGGGCTGTCACTGCGCATCGCACCGTCCCCTCTCGGGGACAGCCCGGGGGGACACGGGGGCAAAGCCTGACCTCGGAAAGGCACCGGCTGCCCCTGAGCATCGTTCCGCGGGTACCGCATTCCCACGGGAGGTGTTCTCCCAGCCTGCTTCTGCAGGGAAAGGACGGGAACGTCCCGGCGAGGTGTTGTCTCTCTCGCCAGGCTGACAGAGGCGTTCCCAAGCCCTCTAAAGGTGACAGCCACGATGCCACGCTCGGCACAGCCGCTGTGTCACTGTGGCTGAGCATCCCAGGCACAAACGCTGTGCCAAAGGCACGAACTCCAGGCAGGACGAGCCCCCAGCGAGGCCGAGCGCTGCCAGGACCAGGCCAGCTCGTTCCCAGGGATACAGGACCTGGGCTGTGCCTGCTCGGCCCCGCCTCTGGATGAACGGGATGCTCCGGCCGGAGAATCAGGGTACCCCCAGCTCTGCCACCCCACCCATCAGCAGCATTCCAGATGGGAAACTGAGTCTGCCGGCAGCTCCAAGAGGAGCAGGTTACTGGGCACCCTAAGGGTGGGAGGCGGGCTGTGGTGTGGGTCCCTGCTCTGGGCAGGGGACAGGCAGCTGAGCACGGGCGATGAGAGCCACAGCCACAGCTCCAGTCCCTCTCCCGCAGGGAATTCTCCAGCTTGAAGCACCTGAGAGGGGAGCCCAGGATGGGACCATGAGCAGCGGCTCCCTGTGAGCCGGGACATGAGAGCGAGGCCTGTTCAGGCTGGAAACCAGGCGGCATCTCAGCTCGTGGGGCTGGGCAAGATCTGACCCACTCACAGTGGGGTGGGCGGAGGGTGTGGAGCGCTCATGCTGCTCCTCCGGGCCAGCTGGGAACTGCTCTGGGGACAGAGGGATGTGGTGTTTGTGGCAGGGGCACCGGCTCTGCCTCTGTGTGTCCTTGTGGAGCTCCTCCAGCTCACCCCACGTGCAGGGCGAGGGAGCGCAGCTGTCCCCGGTCCCCAGCTGTGACCGCTGTCCCCCCCGCGATGTTTCCGAGGCTGCTGTGAGCATCCCAAACCCACAGCCTGGAGCCTGTCGGGAAGGCGCTCCGTTGCGACACGCTCCGCCAGCCGCCCTCCTCTCTGCTTTCACTGCGTCCAGCTCCGGAGGAATGTGCCGGGCTGGTTCCCACGGCGGCTGCCGGGGCAGCGCTCCCCGCCGGGGCCGCTTGTCCCAGCGGCCACAGCCCGGTGCCACTCGAGCCACGGCCCCCTCCGTCCTCATCCCCAGCCTGGACACAGCCCGAGGTCCCCGCGGAGACGTGGCCCGGCCGAGCGGCTCCTGGGGACCTGCCACCACGGCGGGGGAGCGAGGCAGAACGGGAGACGCAGAACGGGAGATGCAGAACGGGAGATGCAGAACGGGAGATGCAGAACGAGCCGTCGCGGGCCGGGAATGCCGGCGGAGGCTCTGGACCTTGCCGGTGAGTACAGAACCGGCTCGGTGCGTGTGACGGTCCCGGCCGAGGGCCCGGCCAGGCTGGCGGTGCCACCAGCGCCGCAGCCCGGGGACCTGCCAAGAGCTGGGGACCGATGCTCGGCACGGAGCCACGCCAGAGTAGCTCCCGCCGCACACGCACGGACACCGGGAGGGAGCGCAGGACAGGGGGACACACAGGTGACGCTCCCGGCTCTGCCCTCCCCGCTGAGGGCCCGTGGCTCCCCCTCGTCCCCCGGGGCTGCCGCCGGCCGAGGCCCGGCAGGTGCTGCCCCACCGCCCGTGTCCCCCCCGCGCTCCGCTGCGGCACCGGCGGCCCCGGTCCGCTCCGCCCCCGCGCACCGTCACCTTCACGGAGGGCAGCGGGCCCGGGGCTGCGGGAGCGGGCCCGTGCCGCCGTGCGGGGCAGCCCGGGCCGGTCCCACGTCCGCGCCGGCCTTACCATGGCTGCGGCGCCGGGCGCCGTCCGGGAGCGGCGGCTGCCGATGAGCACGGCCGGGCCCCGCCGCGGATTAGCAGAAATAGCAGCGGCGGGGGCGGGGGCGGCCCCGGGGCGGGGCGGGCGGGGGAACGGGCGGGGCGGCCGTTCGGCATCACCGACAGCGGCACCGGGCACCGGCACCGGCACCGGCATCAGCATCGGCATCAGTGCCCGGCACCGGCATCAGTGCCCAGCACCGGCATCGGCATCAGCGGCCGGCACCGCGCACCGCGCACGGGCACCGGCAACGGCACCGGGGCCGAGAATTGTACACCAGGCACCGGCACCAGCAGCGGGCAGCAGGACCAGACACCGCACACCACGCACTGGCACCACGCACTGGGTACCAGCACCGGGCACTGGGCACCAGCATCCATTGGCGTCCAGCTCTGGCATCAATACCTGGCACCGGCCCCAGGCACTCGCTCCGGCACCGGGCACCGGGCACCGGGGCCGGGCATCGGCTCTGGAGCTCTCAGCGGGCGCCAGGAACCGCACAGTGGTGGTGGCACAGGGCAGGAGCACCAGGCACAGGCTCCAGCACCAGTGCTGGGGCACCAGCACCAGGAACAAGATGCTGCAGCAGGGACAGGGTGCACAGGGTGCAGGGCACCAGTACTGGGCGCTGGGCACTGGCAGGCAGTGGCTGTAAGGCCCCAGAGCCCGTCACTGGTGCAGGTGAGAGGAAATGGCCCCTGTGACAGTGAGTCACAGTGGACACCTCCTGGCAGTGCCACCAGCACCGGGCATTGCCCTGCAGGTCCCAGGTATTGCACAGGAGGCACTGAGCTCCACACCAGCCGCTGGCTCTTGGGAGCACTGGGCACCACTCAGGGGGTGTTAAGTCCTGGGAAAACACCCCAGCACCACACATCCCTCATCACCTGCTGGGCACCAGGGACTGGCAACTGCACTGGGTCACCAAACCCAGCCTGTCTCCCCCTCCCGAAGGTTTCCTGGGTGCTGCTGGGCCATGCTGCCCCTGGCTGGCAAAGGAACTCGGACACGCGGCTGGCTGTGCCCCTGTCCCCATCCCTCCCATCCCGCCCCATCCCACCCCAGGGATGGCAGCGCCTTCCCGGGATGCCCCCGAGCCCACGTGAGTGGCAGTGGCACGCGGCTGTGTCCCCGTGTCCCCGGGGCAGGGAGGATGCTGGCACCGCGCTCGTGTTCCGGCCGTGAAAGGGGCAGGGGAAGCCTTGGCCGCGGTGGCCGCTCCCCGTGGCGAGCAGCTGGCAGAGCTCAGCCCTCCCCAAACTTCAGTCTCCCGGCCCAGCTGCTCCTCAGGACTGTCCTTGTCCCACCTCAGACTCTCTCCAAGCCAGGGAGCTGGCGAGGTCACACGCGTTCCCTCTCAGGGGCTTCTCCTCCCTTGCCTCAGTTTCCCTGCCCATGAAAAACCCCATGGTAATTCCCCAGGAGGAAAAGACGGATCCAGCTCCAGTCAGGCTCTGACTGAAGCTGTGTGGCTCCACAAAAAGCATCTCAGCCTTGTCCCCAACCTTGTCACTGCCTGGAATCTCTTTCCCTCCGACGTTATAGATCCAGGCTGTGTCCAGATGGCTCCACATTCTCTTTATTCCAATAAATAACCACAACATGCTCAGCACAGCCTCAGAGAGCACCGGCGGCCAGCTCGACCGTGTCCGGGGTGCAGGCAGGGATCCTGCTCTCCCAGCACCTCATCTTGGCTGGCTGCAGGGTCCAGGCAGAGGGCAGGTGGGGGCAGGCAGGGGCAGGCAGGTGAGGGTGGCTGTTTACATCCCTAATCCCCACAGGCAGCGCTTTCCTCCAGGATTAGCGGGGATTAGGGGCTCGGGGGCTCCAGGAGCTCAGCCCGGGCTCTCCCTGCCCTTCAAGGAGCGCCCTGAGCCCCGCGGGGGCGGGCGGGCACTGCCGGGCTCAGCCGGGCGCTCCCAGCCCGGCACTGCCTCCTTCAGCTGCCTCTTCTCAACCCGCACAGCCCGCAGCAGCCACCCCGCTCGCCACGGCCTCGCTCCGGTAGCCCAGTGCCCTTCGAGGCCGGGGAGCTGCAACCTGGGCTTTAGAGAGCATTAAAAGCTGAAGGGATCAGCTGAGGGGCGGGAGAGGACACGGGGGCTGCACGTTGTGTCTGGGAGATGACGGACAGGGAGCGATGGCGATGCCCAGGGAGGGTGGCACGGCTGGAGAGGTCCCCAAGGTCCCCGAGGCACAGCGGGGCTCCTCGGGCCGGCAGCAGCAGATCCCAGGTCCCGGCCCGGCTGGGAAGTCTCCGCTCACTACCGGGGCCCAGAGCTCTATAATTACCATGGGAGGCTGAGTTATTTTGGGAAGCGGCTTTGCTGCTGCCAAAGCTTTTATTCCTCCAAACCAAAACAAGATGGAAAGAGCCCAGCCCAGGATGCTGCATCCGGTGGGCGTGGGGAGCTTAACCTCTTCTCTGCCTGCCCGCTCCCCCTGCCCACCCCCGGCATCGGGACAGGCCCGGGGCTCAGGCTGCCCTGCAGGGCTCGAAGGAGGGGCAGGGATGAAGATTTGGGCTCACGGAGACCACAGGGTGTCAGCCAGGCACGGGATGGAGCTGGGGGTCAGTCCTGTCCTCGACTGCTGGCAGGTCCAGAGGTCACATGTTTGGATGCTTCCCTGCACCCACCGTGAGAACCTTTATTTTTAGCTCTTTCTCTTGCAACAGGTCCCGTTCTGGGGCCCTCCTGGCGCTGTGGCACACAAGGATCACCTTGTGTGTGGAGCAGTGCACCTCGCTGCTGCTCCCAGTGACACATCCCAGGGGACAGAGCCCCAAGGGTCCATCCCCAAAGCCACCAGGCACAAGTTCTGCTCTCCACTCTCCAAAGCAGCCACGCTCCAAGCTAGGAATAAACTCATTTTTCACACTGTGGAAAGGATAAGCCACGTCAGGCACCCTACGGTGCTCCCCAAGATCAGCTCCAGCATGGGGATGAGTGGGTTAAGGGGTCTGTGCTCAGGGTGGACCCTGAAAACCTGGGGTGTAACTCCTGCCTTTTGGTCTCTTTCCCTTGGTCTGAGCCCAGAAGGGCTGCTCGTGCCCGGGCTGCTCCCTGTGCTTGTTTCACAGGGCAGCCAGTAGCCCCAAACCCACCATCTGGGGTCCCCCAAACCCAAAACCCACATGCCAGGGTCTTCCAGCTCCCCAAAAAGAAGCACAGGGGTTCCCTAGACTCACACATCAGGGTCCCACAACTCCCCAAACCTCCCTGGGCTGTCTCTGCAGGGAGCTCTGGCTCAGAGTAGGGGGGTCTGGGGGTTCTGAGGGTCCCCATTGCCCAAGTCCAGGCAGTGCCAGCCCCTCAGAGGGGTTTGGACATGGGATGAGCTCTATGGAACAGTGTCACAGAAGTGGGGATGGTGCCACAGCCATCCAAACCCATCAGCCCAGGTGTGTTTGGATGGCTGAGACACCCAGCCCACATGAGGTCCCCTCCCCTCCTGGGACTGAACCTTGCCACAGCTCCTCACGTGTCACCAGCTCCCAGATCCCTCACAAAACACTCATCAGTCGATGCTGCCCATCCCTGGTCCTGCCTGGGACCCTGGTGGCACTGGGCAATCACTTACCCATCACTTACCTGCCCCTCTGGAGCCCCACCCAGCAGCTGTGTCAGGGATGTCCCCCTGTGTCCCCAGCTGGCAGAGAGGGGCAGGAAGGCAGACCCACATTCCCAGGGCTGTGTTTATAAATGCCACGTTTATGCAGACCTTATAAAAACTGCTGGCAAATGAGGTGGGGACTGTGTCCCATGGGATTTTCTTGCCTTTCTGGAGGATTTGGCCAGCCTCACCTGTCAGAGGACACCAGAGTGGGGACAGGAGCTGCAGCGCCAGCCCTTCTTCACATCCTCATATCCCACAGCCCATTCCAGCTATGGGGGAACTTGAGGCAGACAGGCACTGACCCCCCCAGCATTGGCCTCGGAGTTCCACCAGGGTTTTGGGCTTCTGGAGGTTCCCCATGGAGCCACCAGGTGACACGTGTGACCCAAGGAGGTGGCTCCTATCCCAGCCCAGGTGCAGAGGGGAGGTGTGACAGTGACACCAAATCACGGAGGGAGGGCTCAGGCTGCTCCAGGACCACACAAAGCCCCTGTTCCTGAGCCACAGGGAGGGATCCTGTACCCAGGGGACACAAATGGCTCTGGGGACAGGGTCAACCACCGCAGACACCCTGCAGAGCCACGTGCCAGATGCAGGATGGAGCATCACCAGGATTCTTCCAATCCAGCCTCTGGCTCAAAAGAGGGATGGGCTGAGGTGGAAAGGGTTCCAGAAGATCCCAAATGGATCCCAGATTCCATTGCCTGCATTGGAAAATCCTCATGTGGGATGAGTCTTGCTGTGGCCAGGGATGGGGACCAGACCCCAGGTCCCCAGGGAGCTGGACACCCCAGTGACCTCTCTCCAGCTCCACACATCCCTGTGGAGCTCGGTGCTTTGGGGGGATCCCAGGAATCCTTTTCCATCTCTGCACATCCCTGTGGAGGCTGGCTGTCCTGACCAGTCCCCATGTTGGCTACCCCAGCATGAGCCCTGCTCCCCGGGGCTGGCTTTACACCGAAGGCAAAGCAGCTCCACGGCACGGATCTGCTGCACGGCTCCACCCTGCTGTGACAGTGGGCACGGCCAGCAGGGGGACACACGGCTTGGGGACCCTGGTGACACAGGCAGGGATGGCACCAGTCCCAGGGCTGCGGGTACCCACAGTGGGGTGGGGACAGCACAAAGGGTGACAACAGCACTGTCCCCACGGGGGTGAGCGAACTGGTGGGTGCCACCACAGCCAGTGCCACAGCCTCACCTTGGCCAGAGAGACCGTCCCCTCCTGCCTCAGTTTCCCCAGGAGCTCCCAGCCCCCCCGGGGGAGGCGAGCGATTGCCAACAGGCTGGGCAGCGAGCGGGGAAGGATTTATTGACTCACGGCTCGGGGTACATCACAGTTTGAGCTCCCTTCCCGCCTCAGCAGAGGACGTTGCCTTGGATTTCCCGGGCAAAAGTGCACGGAGAGACTTCACAGTTTGATCCCTTTGGGAAAGCAGAACCGAGGCAGTGACAAATGGCAAACGCTACGTTGTATGAAAAAATAATACAAACTCTTCTCTTTAAATATCTTACAGAAAAATGAACCTGAATAAAGAGCATGAAAAGCACCGCGTGGCGCCACCCCCTGGGCCCCCCGGGGCAGGGGGACCGGGATGAGCCACAGCCCCACGTCCCTCTGGAGCTCCCGGAGCCATCCCAGGGCTGCATAGTCGGGGCTCGGCACGGGCAGCAGAGGCGTGGGGGCAGCAGGGACCCCGTGCCCGTCCCCGCACCACGGGGGCGTCCCCCAGGACCCCTCTCTCGGCCGGGGGTGCCGGCAGGAGCAGCCTCGGGGCCCGGCCGAGGGCGGGGGTGTCGCTACGAGGGTGCGGTGGGGGCCGCGGGGTCCCTCCCGTGCGCAGTGCAAGTTCACCGAAAGCCAAGGCACCGCGGCTCTGTCCGGGCAGCCCCGCTGTGCAAAGGGGAGCGGAGCCTTTGGGGTGCGGCCGCCCGGGCTGGTCCCGGCGGTCAGAGCTACAGCGTGCGGGTGCCCAGGGCCATGCGGCCCCGGGGAGAGCCGGCTCCCCGGGGTGGGCAGCGGGGCGGGGGCCCGGGGGTCCAGCCCCGGGTGGGGCAGCCCCAGGAGCGGCTGGCGGCGGGCACAGCTCCTTCTCCCGTGAGTGCCGGGGGATGCGGGGCGGGGGCTCTACCGCGGGGGCGCGGGCGGGGCCCCCTCCCGCCGGTGCGCCTCCCCGAAGGCTCGGTCCAGCTGCTCCAGCTGCGAGCTCAGCGGCAGGTGGATCTCCAGATGCATGCGCAGCGTCTCCAGCCACTGCTCCAGCTTGGCGAAGGACGGCCTGAGTGACGAGGGGGACACGTGGCAGCTCTGCTGGCTCTGTCCCCTCCCCGTCCCCTGCCCCAGGGACCCCCGGGGGTCTCCATCACCCACCGCTTCTCGGCGTCCAGGTCGCAGCAGCAGACGGCGATGGGGAAGAAGCTGGGGGGGCAGGCAGGGGGGCAGTAGCGCTCCAGGAAGCCCCGGACGTTGAGGCCGAAGTCGGTGGTGCGGGGCAGGTAATCGGGGTCAGCGCTCACCCGGCCGATGATCTGCGGGCAGCAGGGCGGGCTCGGCACCAAGGGGAGACCTCAGCCCTGAACCAGGACCCCAAAGCCCCAAGGGGGAGATGTCCAAGCCCCAGGAGGGAGCTCAAACACAATCAAGAAATCCCAACCCCAAGGGAGAGACTCCAGTGAGGAGACCCTTAACCAAAGGGGAGAGGCCCCAACTCCAAGGGTGAGAACTTTAACCTGGAGGGGAACCCAAACACAACGAGGACTCCAAGCCCAAGGGAACAGGCTCCAATCCTAAGGTGGAGAGTAAACAACCCAACCCCAAGAGGGACACCCCAACCCTGGGGGAGTGACCCCAACCACCATGAGGACCCCGGCCCCCATGGCAGACCCCAGCCCCAGGGGCACTTGCCTCGCACAGGACGATGCCGAAGGAGAAGATGTCCACCTTCTCATCGTAGCTCCTCCCTGCAGACACAGGGTCATGTCACACGTCCTGTCCCTGCCCCACCAAGCGTCCCCTGCCTGGGGACAGAGCCCTGGCTGGCCACATTCCCCTCACCATTGATCATCTCGGGGGCCATCCAGTAGGGGTTCCCCACCACCGTGTAGCGTTTCTTGCGGTCCGGTTTCTTCAGGTTCTTGAGATGCTCGGGCTGGTTCTTCTCGTCCACCATCAGCCGAGCCAGCCCAAAGTCAGCCACCACCACACTCTTGTTCTGGGGGGCACAGGAAGGGGTGAGGCCCGAGGGAGCACCAGGGGACTGAGAGCCCCAGCCAGGCCAGGGGAGGCCAGCACCAAGGTGGGACTCACCTCCCGCACGAGGCAGTTGTGAGAGTTGAGGTCACGGTGGATGATGTTCATGGAGTGGAGGTAGGCCTGTGGGAAGGGTGGGCTGAGAGCAGGGGCACCCCCACGCCGTGGTCCCCCCACCCACCAGTACCTGTCCCATCCCCCCATGCCATGGTGGCACCCACCATGCCAGCAGCGATGTCCTTGGCGAAGCTGACCCGCTGGCTCCAGGGGTAGTGGCTGTCCTGGGGGACAGGAGGGGGAATTTGCCAGGGAATGGAAAAGGAAGAGGGGCTGTGGGGTGGTGAGGGACCAAGCTGCCCCCCTCCAGTGCTCACCATGCTCTTAATGAGGCTCCTCAAGGTGCCCCCTTTGATGTACTCTGTGATGAAGTTGAGCCTCTTCTCCTTGTAGAGCACCCCGATGAACTTGAGCACATTGGGGTGCTCCAGGCAGCGCATCACCTTCACCTGCAGGAGACCCCCCAGCCCCGTCCGTGACACCCCAAGGCTCCCACACCCCCTGGACAGAGCTGCACCCATGGGGCTCGGTCACCCAGATCAAGGGGTTGTGCCCAGGTGGGGCCAGGATCAGACAGACCCATCCCTCGTGTCCCCCCAGCCTGGGGGATTAAGGATGGGGACCTCACCTCTTTGAGGAAGGTCCTCTGAGTCTCCTCGTCAAAGCGGATCAGCTCCTTCATCACCATCACCTCGCCCGTCTCCCGGTGCGTCACCTGGCCGGGAGCGCAGGGACTCAGCCACCCCCCTCCATCCTGGGGAGCCGAGACCCCCACGCTCGTGCCCCCGTCCCACCTTGATGGCCTGGCCGAAGCAGCCCTTGCCCAGCACCTCTCCGTGGATGAGGTCGGAGGGGCGGAAGATGCGGTGGGCGCGGGACACGACGCGCAGGGACTCGGAGCGCCCGATGTCCTTGCGCTGGGACGCGGGGGAGCCCACGGAGCCCGAGCCCGGGGACTTGTCCGTGCTGCAGCTCCTCCTGTGGGACGGAGGGGCAGAGGTGAGCGTGTGGGGGAGCCCAGCGGGAGCAGGGGCAGGGGGTGGCCTTACGTGACAGCGCGCTGGCGCATGGCAGCGGGGTCCCCGCAGGGCACGGGAGCTGGCGAGCGCAGGGGGCTGCACGGGGCGGGCAGGGGGCTGCCCGCCAGCCCTGGCTCCCGGCCCAGGGGCTCGTGGGGGTCATGCTCGATGGTCAGCTGCAGCAGGCGGCTCGTTTCCTGGATCAGCAGGTCGATCTGCAGAAGGAAGTGACGGTGGGGTGGGTTTGGGGACACGGTGGCAGCGGGGCTGGCTGGGGTGTGACGGGGGGACCCTACCTCGTCCAGGGGGACGTGGCCGATGGGGGTCCCGTTGATCTCCAGGATGCGGTCACCAACGTGGATGGAGTTCTTCATGTCAGGGCTGATGCAGTCCGGGTCCACCCTGGGGACAGTGGGGTCAGACCCCCGACACTGTCACCATCAGGGGGGTGTGCTGGGACACTCCCAACAGCTGTGTCAGACCCCACTGTCACCCTCCGTCATGGACAGGGACATGATGGCACAGTCTCCACAAGCCACCCCAACCACACAGGGACACACAGGGACACACAGGGACACACAGCCCACTGGCAAACGAGGCAATGCCAACATGGGACACACCAGCACAGCCCCCACAAACCCCCTGCAGTGCCACCACGGTCCCAACAGGCCACCCCAGGACAATGGGGACAACCCAGCCCCACCGCTCCTCCTCCCACCCCTAAAGGGTCCCTGGGACGGATCCCAGGGGCAGAAGGGGCAGGGGATGTCCCAGCCCTGGGGAGGGGACAGTGGCAGAGGGGACAGGGACGCACTCTCGGACGCGCACGGTGCGGGGATGCTCGCTGCCGCAGCCCTGGTCGATGGAGACGGAGAAGCCGCGCTTGCCGTCGGAGCAGGCGGGGATGGACACGAGGGTGACGGTGTGAGGGATGCGGGAGGCCGGCGAGTCGGGCAGGATCTGCTCGATCACCGGGGTCACCACCATCTGGTAGTAGCAGTGGCCGCTGTGGGGAGCGCAGCAGGAGGTGGGTGGGGGTACAGGGGGACGTGTCCCCCCAGCCCCCCAGAGCTGACGTACCAGTAGAGCTTGGAGCGCTCCACCAGCGCGTAGGTGTCCCCGTCCCCGATGAAGGCGCGGCAGTTGAGGCAGCTGAAGCACTCGGGGTGGTACTTCTGCTCCCCGGCCACCTGTGGGCAATGCCATCAGCCACAGGACCCCCTGTCCGGGCACCGAGGGCAGGGCCGGGCTCGGAAGGGGCTGGGAGCACCCACGGGTGCACCGGGGCCGTGGGAAGAGCAGGCAGAGCCATGGGATGGTGGGGACAGAAGTGTCACCAAACTGGGGGTGGCTGTAAAAACACCTCCCACCACCCTGAGCTTCTGCCCTGCATCCCCCAACCCCAACATGGCTCTCCAGGGTCCCCTAAAATGTAGAGGACACCCCTGCCACACCCAGTGGTGCTGGAGGTCTGCACCCCTTCCCCACCTCCCCTGCTCCCCAGGAGCTCAGCCATGGGACAAGGCTCCGTGTCCCACCCCTGGGGACCCCGTGGTGCTCACCATGACCAGCCCCTTGGTGATCTGCTCGGAGCAGCCATGGCACAGCTCCCCAAAGCGTGCCCAGTAATCCTTCTTGCAGTACAGGCGCCCATCCTTCTCGTAGTACTGGTGGGACAGGGAGGCCCCGCACTCACAGCACCTGTGGCAGCAACCAGGAGCCCCCTGTCACCTCGTCCCCAGTGTCACCCTGGGCCACAGCCAGCGCTCACCCACTCCACAGCTCTCTGGGCAAGCTGCTTCCCCCACTTCCTCCGCAGCTGCAGGGCCACTGCACCAATGTGTCACCAGTCCCAGGGTGACAGCAGGTGATTCTGGGGGTGACACTGCAGGGTGGGGCTGCAGGGACATGTGGGGACGCTGGGGTGGACAGAGGAGGGGATGTGGGGCAGGGAGAGGCACGAGGAGGGATGTGCCAGCCCTGCATGGATGTGCCAGCCTGGACAGTGACACACAGAGCGATGCAGCAGACTGGTGACAGACGTGCCACCCCAGTAACAGATGTGCCAGCCTGGCACAGACTCACAGAGGGATGAGACAGGCTGGTCACAAGCGTGGGTGGCAGCCTGGTCATGGATAGAGGGACATCCCACCCTGGTGACAGACACACAGAAGGGCATGTCCCTCTATCCATGACTAGGGTGACATGCCAGCCTGGTCACAGGTCTGTCACCCTGCTCACAGATGTGACAGCCTGGTCATGTTCAAGAGGAACATGTCACCCTAATCATGGACAGAGGGATGTCCCACCCTGGTGACAGATGTGCCAGCCTGGTCAGGGACATGCCAGCCTTGGGACAATCCACAAGGGGCACTGAGGCTGGGGGAGGCTTGGAGGCTGCTGGAGGGTGGCAGGGGGTGACAGCAGCAGGGTGTGCCCGGGGGTGCAGAGGGGCCTGTCAGTTTTGGGGTACAGCAGCAGGGGGGCACATCAGACTGTGCAGGGGGGCTCAGAAGGGATTTGTGTGGGGTGTGGGAGTGGCTGGGGGGTGCAGAAGGGGGCTACAGAGGATTTTCTATATGGGACTGCTGAATGTGTGCAGGGAATGCTGTGGGAGGGGTGCAGGGGGCTGCAAGGCAGGCGATCCTCTTGGGGAGGGGTTGAAGGGGTGCAAGGAGAGCTGTAGGGGATCTCCTGTAAGGGATCTCCTGTAGGGGATCTCCTGTAAGGGATCTCCTGTATGGGATTTGCAGTACAGGGATGCTGTAGGGTGTGGGGGGAGCTGTAGGGGATCTCCTGTAGGGGATCTCCTGTAGGGGATCTCCTGTAGGGGATCTCCTGTAGGGGATTTGCAGTACGGGGATGCTGTAGGGTGCAGGGGGAGCTGTAAGGGGTCTCCTGTAGGGGATCTCCTGTAGGGGATTTGCAGTACAGGGATGCTGTAGGGTGTGGGGGGAGCTGTAGGGGATCTCCTGTAGGGGATCTCCTGTAGGGGATCTCCTGTAGGGGATCTCCTGTAGGGGGTCTCCTGTAGGGGATCTCCTGTAAGGGATCTCTTGTAGGGGATCTCCTGTAGGGGATCTCCTGTAAGGGATCTCCTGTAAGGGGTCTCCTGTAGGGGATCTCCTGTAGGGGGTCTCCTGTAGGGGATCTCCTGTAAGGGATCTCCTGTAGGGGATCTCCTGTAAGGGATCTCTTGTAGGGGATCTCCTGTAAGGGGTCTCCTGTAGGGGATCTCCTGTAGGGGATTTGCAGTACGGGGATGCTGTAGGGTGTGGGGGGAGCTGTATGGGATCTCCTGTAGGGGATTTGCAGTACGGGGATGCTGTGGGGTGTGGGGTTGCTGCAGGACACTCTGCAGGGGATGCCACGGGGTGCCCGGGGACTGTCGCAGTCCCCACCCGCCCCCGGCCATGCAGGTGGAATACCAACCAGCGGTGACGTCACGGCGCGGAGTTTCCCCACCCCATGACGTCACCGCGCGAGGACTCCCCCACCCCACGGCGAGGCACAAAACCTCCCTTGGGCTGGGGGCGGGGGAGGAGAGGAGGAGGAGGAGGGGGAGGAAGAGCAGCAGGGAAGAAGGAGAGAGAAAAGGAGGGGAAACAGAGGACAAGGGAAGGGGAGGGGGAGAAGAGGAGGAAGAGCAGGAGCAGGAGCAGGAGGGATTTCAGCGAGCCCAGCGCTGCCGGAAGCCGCTCAGCCATGGGGGACCGGATCCAGCTGTGGCCCTGCAGCGGCTTCGCTCTGGCTGACGGCCCAAAGAGGGGGAGCCAAGCATGGGGGACACAGGCTGAGCCCCCCGGGGCTCCCTGGGCTGCAGAGCCCACCCTGAACCGCTCCCTCGTCAATGCCATTCCCACTGACCTGGCTCCGGTGCTCAGGACGCGGCTCTTCCTCAGCACCGCCGCCAGCATCCTCCTCACCAGACAGGGACACACCTCGGGGACAACCCTGGGCACCCCCGGCCCCCACCCCTGTGCCCCCCGAGCCAGGCCCTTTCTCCTCCTGCCTGGGGCTCCAACGACTGGAGCTGCCGGAGGGCTCAAGTGAAAGAGGAAACGGAGGGAGGGGGGCGGGTGACATCAGCCACACGCACCCCGTCACCCAGCAGGAGGGGACAGCGAGGGACAGGCAGCAGATCCCTGTGCCAGGCCTGGCCTCAGCTGGGGCACCCCCAGGGGTGCCAGGAGCCACAGCCACGCTCCAGTGAGTGACACCGTGGTGGCCTGATGCGTGTCCCTGCCATGGGCAGAGCGGGAGGGAGCACTGTCCCTGTCCCTGCAGAGCATCCCGGTGTCCCCGAGGCCATCCCGCTGTCCCCGAGGCCATCCATTCTGGTGTCGGTGACACCATCCATCCCAATGTCCCCGAGGCCATCCCGCTGTCCCCGCTGTCCCTCGGCAGGTCCCACCTGAAGCAGTCGGCGTGCCAGTCAGCCTTCAGTGCCTGCAGGTACTGCCCATCGTAGATGCCCTGCCCGCAGCTCGCACACACTGGCAGGTCGGTCCCTGCAGCCAGGGGAACACGAGGGGACAGGGCTGTCACCCCAGCCAGCCCCGGCCACCCACAGCAGCAGCCAGGATTAAATCCCTCTGCCCGGGGTGGTGAATTCCATCCCCCAGCCATTGATCCCACAGAGGGTCAAGGTCGTGGCATCCATGGCTCCAGGGCTGGCACCATGGGGGGCACAGGGTGGGTGCAGGATGGGGGCAGAGGGGCAGGGAGGGTGGAGAGGGGCGGGATGGGTGCCCCAAGGGATCCAGGGAGGATGGCAGGCTGTGGGATGGGTGCTGGGTGCATGGGGGGACGGCAGGATGAGTGCTGGGGGGTCCTGGGGGACACGGGGGATGAATGGGGGACACACAGAGGGGATGCAGGGTGGCTGCAGAGGTCCTGGGGGTGCAGGAGGGACACATGGGGTGTGCAGGGGGAGATAGGGAGGTGTGAGGATGCAGGGGGGATGTGGAGGTGCAGGAAGGGATGCAGGCAGGGATGCAGGCAGGGATGCAGGCAGGGATGCAGGAAGGGATGCAGGCAGGGATGCAGGCAGGGATGCAGGCAGGGATGCAGGCAGGGATGCAGGAAGGGATGCAGGAAGGGATGCAAGACGGGATGCAGGCAGGGATGCAGGAAGGGATGCAGGAAGGGATGCAGGCAGGGATGCAGGAAGGGATGCAGGAAGGGATGCAGGAAGGGATGCAGGCAGGGATGCAGGCAGGGATGCAGGAAGGGATGCAGGAAGGGATGCACAGAGGAAAAGTTCTTGACAAGGAGGACGGAGGAGATTTGGGGTGCAGTGTGGAATGCAGGCTGGGTGGCAGTACAAGGGTGGGGGGAATGGAGGCTGAATTAGGGGTACAGGGAAGATGTGGGGGTGCAGAGGAGGATGCAGGGGCGCGGGGACAGTGGGAAGGATGAGGCTGGCTGGGGGATGAGGGGCAGGATGCGGGGGGCTGCAGGCCGGCAGGAGGCTCCGCACGAACCGGGCTGGGGGTCCCGGGGCCCGAGCGGCGGCGGAAGCGCTGAGTCAGGCGGGGGGGCTCGGGGGGTCACGCACCTTCGTCCTCTCCCATAGGCTCGTCCCTCCAGGTGCAGCACAGCAGCATCAACCTCATGCAGGCTCGCTGGCCGGCGGCGCGCCGGGCCGGGCCTGTGGCGGTGCTGCTGGCGGTCCCCGAGCGGCCGCAGCCCCGGTCGGGCCCCCCCGGCCCTGCCGCTGCCGCTGCGGCTCCGGGCGGCACCGCGGCGCCTCCACCGCGCCTGCGCGGCCGCGGGGGGCGGGGCCTCGGGGGCACGGGGCGGGGCCAGCGCGGGTGGGGCACGGGCGGGGCCGGGGCGGTGGGCGGGGCCAGAGGGGCGCGGCCGGGGCCGGGGGAGAGGTTCGGGGGGCACGATCGGTCCCGAGGGGATGCGGAGCTCACGGGACAATGGGGCCGTGCTCACCGACCCCTGACCAGCACGGGTGTCCCCACACAGCTTGCTGTCCCCACACAGCTTGGTGTCCCCAGCTACGCCAGGCCAGCCCCAGGGGCAGGGCGTGAGTGTCGCCACATCCACACCCCTACGCACCCATCACCGTGGTCAGGCACAGGTGTCCTCATTCGCCCTGGGGTGTCACCGTCAGTGTCCCTCTCGTTCCCCACGTTGTCACCACGGGATAGAGCATGGACATCTCCCTGCGTCCCCATGCCACCACCATTGTGAGGGCATGGACCTCATCCTGGGTCCCCGGCCTGTCACTGTGGGATAGGGTCTGGATGTCCCCCTCATTCCCCGCACTGTTTCCATGGGACAGCACATGGATGTCACCCCCTGGGCTGTCACCCAGGGCAGGCACAGCCCCGTTGGTCCTTAAGCTGTCACCGGGTCACAAGGCACGAACATCTTCCTGCACCCCCAGGCCCCACTGTGAGTCAGAGCAGAGACCTTTCCCAAGCCTGTCACACTGGGACAGGACAGAGATGTCCCCGACACCTCAGGCCAGGGCCAGACCTCCCTCTGGGACCCTGGGTTGTGACTGTGGGAAAAGGCATGGGTAACCCCTAGGGTCCCCGGCTGTCCCCCCACCCCTCCCGTGTGTCCCAGGGCTGTGACCATGCAGTGGGACAAGTGACATCCTTGAAGCAAGGACCCAAGTTTCCAGGCTTGTGCAGTGCCACGGGGTGGGGTGCACTATACCCCTGCATTATTACCACCACCACGGGGAGGGGTCAGGGACACAGGATGGAGCCAGAATCCTTTAAAAACTTGTCCTTTATTAGTCTGTCAGAAGCGAGTCCCTCTGTATAGGGCGTCCCACCCAGTTATAGCAAAGTGAGCAACGTGAAGGGACCGAGCCCCTCCTGCCCGCGGCCCCCCCAGACCGGGGGGAGCGCGGGGACCGGGATGGGGGCCAGGCTGCCGGGGCCATCCCTACCCGCACAGCCCCCGCCGCCGGCATCCCCTTCCCTCCCTCCCTCCCTCCCTCCGCCCGTCCCTCCGGTGCGGGGTGCCCCTCATCCTGTGTGCCCCCCGGGGGTCAGCGCTGGGGCTGCGGAGAGCCCCCCCAAATCCCGCAGAGAGCGATAGCACCAAGGGGGACGGCTGCTCCCCGCACTTCATTCCGCGCTCCCTGCCGGGACCGAGGGCCGGGGGGGCCCGGCCGCTGCCGGGGAACGCGGGGTCCCTCCGCGGAACGCGGGGCCGGGCACGGCCCCGGCATGGACGGGGGAGGTTCCGGGGCTTGAGGAGGGGGTGTCTCAGCTTTGCTTCGGATTTACATTCTGGACCATGCAGTAGCACCAAAGTTCATGAGGTGATGGGTGACGGAGCGTTACTTCCGCTTCCTCCCGCAGTACTTCCCTGCCGCGCAGCCCGCTCCGCCTGCACGGAACGCGGGGTGAGCGCTGCCCGCACCCCGCACGGCCGGGGGAGCACGACCGGGGGCACGGCCGGGGGCACGACCGGCCCTGCCAGCCGGGAAACGCGCTCACCTCTAAAGCCCAGGGCACCCAGGGCTCCTCCGTAGGGCTTGGGGGGCTTCCCTGCAGGGGGAAGGCGGAGCGGAATGAGCAGGAATGAGCAGGACCCCCGCACCCCCACCCCAAAACGCCCTGCCGGGGCGATGGGTACTCACCGCCAAATCCCAGGCCGCCGACCCCACCTGAAAGCAGAGCGAAGCCCTCAGCACGCACGAGGCACCCAAATTTGTCTGTCCCCCATCCCCGGGGGTCCCTCCCCGCCCCGGTCCCAGGCTGAGCCCAGCCCCGGGGGTCTCTCCCCAGCCCCGGGGGTCTCTCTCCAGCCCCGGGGGTCTCTCCCCAGCCCCGGGGGTCTCTCCCCGGCCCCGGGGGTTCCTCCCCAGCCCCGGGGGTCTCTCCCCAGCCCCGGGGGTCCCTCCCCAGCCCCGGGGGTCTCTCCCCAGCCCCGGGGGTCTCTCCCCAGCTCCGGGGGTCTCTCCCCGGCCCGTGCCCCCGTGAGCCGGCCAGGACCCAGCACAGGTCCCGGCTGTGCGCGGAGGTGCCGAGCTGGGGGTGGTACCTGGAAATATCGGTGATACGCCGAAGCCGGGAACTCCAACCCCTGCGGAAAAAGCAACAGCCGGTGACAGCCAGTGACAGCAGTGCCACCCTAGCGTGGAACGGGGACAGCTCGGCTGGGATCCCTTGCTTACTCCAGGGACAGGCGCTGATGCAAAAGCTGCCGTCCCCACCCTGGCACCCCTCTGGCTTCCCAGCGCTCTCCCAGGCAGCCGTGTGCCAGCAGGGAATGGCAGCAAGCGGGGACCGGTGTGGCAGGGTAGGGGACACGCTCCCACACCAGCCCCAAACTGCAGCACTCACCTGGCTGCAGCCCCCCAGCACCAAAAGCTGCAGGTGGGTGAGCCAGGGTGGGAATTGTGAGCACAGCCATGGCAATGTGGATGGGAACAGGGGCTGGAGTCACTCGTCCAGCCCCTCTGGCTGTCCCTTACCTGGCTTGGGAGGTTTCCCAGCGGCTCCTGGATACAAGAGTGCTGTGTCAGAGTGGGGTACCAGTGCAGCCCCAGGGCCACAGCCAGACCCTCCGGGAGGGGCCCAGAGCGTCCCAGGAGGGACCTGAATCTCCACACACTGGGGACATGGTACTGTACCATCCCCTGTTCCCATGGCATGGGCAAGGCTGCTGCTGTGGCCCTCAGTCCCTGCCCAGCAATGGCAATCCCTGGGAACACGGCAGGTGGCAAACGGGACGGGGCACAAGGCACGGTGTGGGGTGGGATTGTACTGTGAGACTGGGAGGGGACACAAGTGACCCACAGACTCCCTTTGCTTTCCATCGCTCTGCCAGCTCTCCGCGGCTGCTGCTGCTCCCTGCAGCTCAGCCCTGGCACCCAGAACCAGCATCACTCACCGAGGCCACCAGCTCCGAGCCCACCGACTCCTAGGCCACCTACAAGGAGTAGCCCGGTTAAGCACCAGCAGGGACAGACAGTGGGGCAGTGTCTGATCCGCTCCTCACCCAGTCCCAAGTGTGCCCGTCCTTCCTGGGGCACCCCGCTCTCCCCGTGCCCAGAGGAAGCATTCCTCCAGCTCCACCCCCTAGGGAAGCTTTCCTCTGCCTGCACATCCCCACTGCCGGGCTCAGCTCCTGCCAGCACTCACCTGGGAGGCCACCAACTCCCGGGACTCCAACCCCAGGAACACCTGCCAGAGAGACACCGTTAACACCTGTCCCCCCCCAGCCTGTCCCCCCCCAGCCCGGAGCACCCCCACCACCGCCCAACCTGCGGGGCTGGCCTTGCCTCCCACGCTGGGAGTCCCCAGCACCCATCTCACAGCACCCAGAGGGGCTTCAGCCCCTGCGTGACTCATGAAGGGGAAAACTGTCCCCAGCAAGTCCAGGGCAGGGGTACAGGTGGCCCTTTGCATCCACGGGTGACAGCACACCACTTCCCACGCCTTGGGGCCATCGGGGCACCGTGGGCACACAGGGGACAGGAGGAGAGGTCAGCACCCCGATGGCCACAGGAGAGTGCCCGGGGACAGTCCGAGGTGGCCCTGGGGCAGGGGCACAGCAGGGGTACGTACCGAATTTGGGAGGTTTAGCACCAGGCTGCACCCCAACTTGGGGGATGCCTGCAAAGGGAGCGAGGACACCACAGTTAGGACAGTCACCCCCACACCGCCCTGCATTCCACACACATCCCTCCCTGCCACCCCTTCATGTGGCTTTTAGCATTCCCAGCCACCACTGTCCCCAAGCAGGGGGGGACAAAGCATTGTACCTGCCCCGGGAAGGATGCCAGTTCCAGGTACTCCCACCCCTGGCACCAAGCCGGGCACGCCACCAACGCCGGGGGTCACTCCGGGCACTCCGCCCACACCGGGCACCCCTCCAACCCCAGCACCTGCAGAGAGAGGGGTGAGGCAGCGGGTGTGATCCCCGTGCTCGTGTGGGATGATGTGCCAGGCCTGGGTGCCCATCCCCTGCACCGCTCAATGCCACTCCAGGGCTGGCAGGGAGACTGAGACCCAGGCTCACTCACCAAATTTGGCTGCCTTGGCTGCTGCTTTGGCTGCTGCTGCTGGACCCCCAACACCTGGGCAGAGACAGCAAGGGGAGATCAGCGACCCCGGGGAGGCCTCACAACAAAGCTGGGCAGAGCCCATCCCTCAGGCCTTGTCTGCATCCCCCCAGGGGAGACTGCTGAGGCTCTCCTCGAGCCTGTCCTGCCCCCCAGGACTGCCCCCACACCAGCCACGCTGCCCCACCCTTGCCTTCCTCCTCCTCACCTGGGACACCTCCAACACCGGGAACCAGGCCACCTACTCCAGGAACCAGGCCACCCACACCGGGAGCCAGGCCACCCACGCCGGGAGCCAGGCCACCCACGCCGGGAGCCAGGCCACCTGCTCCTGCAAGGAGAAACAGAAGGGCTGGGGCTTCAGCTCAGGAGGAAAAGTGGTAGAAGGAGTTGGATGAGAAGGCATGGCAGGCCCTGGGGCAGGGGAGGTGTGTGGATGGATTATGAGATGGGTATCCGGCTGGATGAGAAGTGGTTGAAATGATGGTAGGATGGATGAATGGTGAGATGGACACGTGGATGGTGGGATGGTGAGATGGACAGATGGATAGAGGGATAGTGAGATGGATATGTGGATACATGGATGGGTGTGTGGATGGATGTGGAGTGACTGAATAGATGAATGGAGGAGGTACAGATGGATGGACAGAGAAGGGGACAGATGGACACTGAGGTGGTGGTGGTGTGGCTGGCTGGGCAGGACGGGGTGCAGATGGACCAATGGACGAGGTGGTGTTTGGATGGTGAACTTGGACGCTCCACAAGGCTCAGCTCTCTGAGAGCTGCCATTACCCAGCCAGAACCTCACCCCACAGTCAGCCCTTCGGGGACCCCATCCCTCACCCCAAGCCCCAAGGAGCCCAGGCACTGCTGGGCCTCAGCGCTGGCAGGGGAGCAGCCTGGGGTGGGGATGGCCAGGAGCCAGGACATGAGGCACAACCCCGGGGACATCCCAGCTTACCGTACTTGGCTGCTTTGGCGGCTGCTTTGGCAGCGGCTGCCGGACCTCCTGGGGGACAGGGAGTGACAGGGTCAGGAATGCGTGTGGCCAGCACTGCTGGGGACATCCGAGCGTCCCCTGGGCACCATCTCACCTGGAACACCGATCCCAGGCACCAAACCGGGCACACCCACTCCAGGCACACGCACTCCAGGAACGCCAACGCCGGGCACGCCGGGCACGCCGGGCACGCCAACGCCGGGCACGCGTCCTGCTCCTGCAGAGAGGTTCAGGGATGTGTCCGAGGGGACAGACTCCACAGCAGGAATCCCACTGACCTCCACAGCACCGGGGTGTCCCCAACTCCCCTGTGTGCCAACACACCTCCTCCCTCCCTGGGACAGCCGGTGGTGACGGTGGTGACAGTGGTGACTCACCGATCGCCGCTGCTTTTGCTGCAGCCTTGGCTGCGGCCGCCGCTGCCGGGCCACCCACTGTGGGGACACAAGGGACACAGTCAGGGCACTGCCCAGGCCAGCATGCCCCCAGCAGCAGCTGCTCACAGCCCATCTGCTCACCTCCAACACCGGGCACAGCGCCAGGAACTCCAGGAACACCAGGAACACCAGGAACACCAGGAACACCAGGAACACCAGGAACACCGGCAATGCCAGGAACGCCAGCGATGCCAGGAACACCAGCTCCTGCAGGGAGGGGATGGGAGAAGTCAGATCTCACTGCAGCAACAGCTGAAAGGTTGGGCCTCTTCCAGCTCTGTCTTTTCATCGTGGCCAGGAGAAGGGAGCATCCACAGCCACTTCCAGGAGAGGCCCGAGCGAGGCAGGACAGGGGTCAGTTCTGTGTCTGATAGAAACTCTGGGATGCATTTCACGATCCCACCAGGTTTTGCAGGGCGGTGACCATGGGCCCCACACAGCACGTACCATACTTAGCTGCCTTCGCTGCTGCTGCTGCTGATGGCACTCCTGGGGACAAGGGAGACAGGGACCCTCAGCCACCATGGACCCTCAGAGCCGGGCCATGGGGACAGGGCTCCTGGAACAGTCACCTGCCACCCCAGGGACACCTCCAACACCAGGCACCGCCCCAGGGACACCTCCAACGCCAGGAACCAAACCAGGGACACCTCCAACTCCGGGCACCAGGCCGGGGACACCGCCCACACCGACACCGGGAACGCCGGCGCCTGCCGGGAACAAGAGGGGACAAATCAGAGCTGGCTGCAGCAGGAGCTCAAAGGTGGCACCTGCCAAGGCTCTGTCTCATCATTGTGCCCTGGAGAGCAGAACATCCACGGCCTCATCCAGGAGAGACCCCAGCAGAGAATTCAGATGAATCCAAAGCCATGAATTGGGGCTCAATGTTCACTTCCACAAGACAGCCTGGAGAAACCTCAGAGAGGGAGAAGATCCTGCCCTGGAGATGGAGCCAGGCCCAGCTGGGAGAGGCAGGAGCTGGGCTGAGCATTCCCCATTCCCCCTCAGGGGACACCCCGTGTCCCCCCAGTGTGGCAGGGTGGGCAGGGTGGGCAGGGTGGGCAGGGGTCCCGGGGCTGGGGCCCCACACAGCACGTACCATACTTAGCTGCCTTTGCTGCTGCTGCTGCCGATGGCACTCCTGGGGACAAGGGAGACAGGGACCCTCAGCCACCATGGACCCTCAGAGCCGGGCCATGGGGACAGGGCTCCTGGAACAGTCACCTGCCACCCCAGGGACACCTCCAACACCAGGCACCGCCCCAGGGACACCTCCAACGCCAGGAACCAAACCAGGGACACCTCCGACTCCGGGCACCAGGCCGGGGACACCGCCCACACCGACACCAGGAACGCCGGCACCTGCCGGGAACAAGAGGGGACAAATCAGAGCTGGCTGCAGCAGGAGCTCAAAGGTGGCACCTGCCAAGGCTCCGTGTCATCATTGTGCCCTGGAGAGCAGAACATCCACGGCCTCATCCAGGAGAGACCCCAGCGGGGCAGGACAGGGATTGATGGATCCAGTTGCATGCGCTTCGGAAGCCCAGCAAGTTTTTGGAGGATGGTGACCCTGGGCAGGGCCCCTCTGCCAGGAATCTCTGCCCTAATGGCAGCAGCATCGAGTCCTTGGGCACCAGATCCTGCAACAGATCAACTGCCAGGAATGGATTTGGTACAAAATCCACAAATCCAGTTAAATCCAAAGCCATCAGTTGGGGCTCATTGCTCGCTTCCACAAGACAGCCTGGAGAAACCCCAGAGAGGGAGAAGATCCTGCCCTGGAGATGGAGCCAGGCCCAGCTGGGAACAAACAGGAGCTGGGCTGAGCATTCCCCATTCCCCCCCAGGAGTGATCCAGGGACACCCTGTGTGTCCCCAGTGTGGCAGGGTGGGCAGGGTGGGCAGGGGTCCCCGGGCTGGGGCCCCACACAGCACGTACCATATTTAGCTGCCTTTGCTGCTGCTGCTGCCGATGGCACTCCTGGGGACAAGGGAGACAGGGACCCTCAGCCACCATGGACCCTCAGAGCCAGGCCATGGGGACAGGGCTCCTGGAACAGTCACCTGCCACCCCAGGGACACCTCCAACACCAGGCACCGCCCCAGGGACACCTCCAACGCCAGGAACCAAACCAGGGACACCTCCAACTCCGGGCACCAGGCCGGGGACACCGCCCACACCGACACCGGGAACGCCGGCTCCTGCCGGGAACAAGAGGGGACAAATCAGAGCTGGCAGCAGCAGGAGCTCAAAGGTGGCACCTGCCAAGGCTCTGTCTCATCATTGTGCCCTGGAGAGCAGAACATCCACGGCCTCATCCAGGAGAGACCCCAGCGGGGCAGGACAGGGATCGGCCGCGTGACTCTGCCAGCGATTGCCGGGAAGTCGCTGGCCCCAGCACGGGGACCACAGTGACCCTCATCCTCACAAGGGCCCAAGGTGCTCCAAGGTGCTCCTTGTCACGGGGACATCACGCCTGGCAGCCAGACAGGCCGCAGAGAGGTGGCTGTGTCCCCCCAGCAGGTGACTGGGAGCACTGGGGCAGGGCACTGGTCACACTGGGGAGCTGCCCAGGGCACCGACAGCTGGGGCCTGCTGGCACATGGACAAGCACAGGTCACTTCTGCAAGGGAAGCATTAGAGAGCCTTCTCCTCATGGGACACTGCTCAGCAGGAGCAGCCACTGACGAGTTCCTTCCCAAATTCCTCAATCCCATCCTTCCCTGGGCATGTGGAGGGATTTTTCCTACAAAGTGTGGAAGAGAAATGGAAGAGGGGAGGTCATCTGTGGTTTCACCCTCAAAGGAGAGCTACCATTGACCATGGCTCCTCCTGGGGACTCCCAGGGCTCTGCAGTGAAGATGGAGGAGAAAGTCCTGGGACTTGGCCAGGCACCAACTGCTGGCTCTGCTCTTTGGAGCTGCATGTGCGAGTCAGTCCTGCATGGAACCCCAGGGCCAGTTCTGCCTCCTCCCTGGGCCCAGGCTCCAGACTGCCCTGCTCTTTGGCCATGTCCATCGTCTCCACTGAGCTCTTTTGGAGGTGATTACACCTGATGGATCCCAGCATCCCACCAATTCCAGCACAGTTTGGAGGGCAGTGACCCTGGGCGAGGGCCCCTCTGCCAGGAATCCCTGCCCTACTGGCAGCAACACTGAACCTTGAGCACCAGATCTTGTGCCAGGTCTGCTGCTGGAAAACAGATTTTGCACAAAATCCAAGAACTCAGATGAGTCCAAAGCCATGAATTTGGGCTCAATGTTCACTTCCACAAGACAGCCTGGAGAAACCCCAGAGAGGGAGAAGATCCTGCCCTGGAGATGGAGCCAGGCCCAGCTGGGAACAAACAGGAGCTGGGCTGAGCATTCCCCATTCCCCCTCAGGAGTGATCCAGGGACACCCCGTGTCCCCCCAGTGTGTCAGGGTGGGCAGGATGGGCAGGGTGGGCAGGGGTCCCTGGGCTGGGGCCCCACACAGCACGTACCATACTTAGCTGCCTTTGCTGCTGCTGCTGCCGATGGCACTCCTGGGGACAAGGGAGACAGGGACCCTCAGCCACCATGGACCCTCAGAGCCAGGCCATGGGGACAGGGCTCCTGGAACAGTCACCTGCCACCCCAGGGACACCTCCGACACCAGGCACCGCCCCGGGGACACCTCCAACACCAGGAACCAAACCAGGGACACCTCCGACTCCGGGCACCAGGCCGGGGACACCGCCCACACCGACACCGGGAACGCCGGCGCCTGCCGGGAACAAGAGGGGACAAATCAGAGCTGGCTGCAGCAGGAGCTCAAAGGTGGCACCTGCCAAGGCTCTGTCTCATCATTGTGCCCAGGAGAGCAGAACATCCACGGCCTCATCCTGGAGAGACCCCAGCAGAGAATTCAGATGAATCCAAAGCCATGAATTGGGGCTCAATGTTCACTTCCACAAGACAGCCTGGAGAAACCCCAGAGAGGGAGAAGATCCTGCCCTGGAGATGGAGCCAGGCCCAGCTGGGAGAGGCAGGAGCTGGGCTGAGCATTCCCCATTCCCCCTCAGGGGACACCCCGTGTCCCCCAGTGTGGCAGGGTGGGCAGGGTGGGCAGGGGTCCCGGGGCTGGGGCCCCACACAGCACGTACCATACTTAGCTGCCTTTGCTGCTGCTGCTGCCGATGGCACTCCTGGGGACAAGGGAGACAGGGACCCTCAGCCACCATGGACCCTCAGAGCCAGGCCATGGGGACAGGGCTCCTGGAACAGTCACCTGCCACCCCAGGGACACCTCCAACACCAGGCACCGCCCCGGGGACACCTCCAACGCCAGGAACCAAACCAGGGACACCTCCGACTCCGGGCACGGCCCCTGGACCTGGAGGGAAGCAGAGTAGTCAGACACCCCACAAACACCCCACTCTGTCCCCCGTGGGGACACGGTCTGCCCAGGGTCACAGGAGTCTCTTGGGCACTGGTTTTGTGCTGGGCTCCTCACTCATCCTAAAGCAGCTTCTTGGGGATCCTGGGATGCAGCCGGGAATTTGATTCTCAGCTCCCTGCACCCATCAGGGGCTTGGCTACCGAGGATGTTTGGGACTTCCAGTGTCCCCCAGTCTGTGGCTGTACAGCCAGAGCTGGCACATGTTCCCTGAATTCTCCAGGGTGTGATTTGCTCCTCACTTTTCTCCCACGGAAGAGCCAAGGAGGAGAGCAGTGGAGATCTGCATCCCCAGGAGCATCCCTCAGTAGGGAAGGACATCTCAGCACAGACACCGTGTCCCCGGTCACCCTGCTGGCATCTGGCAAACCCACATCTCCTGGAGACACCGCGTGTGATGGACATGCTGTGCCCCAGCCCAGCTGCTGCGTCCCCAGGGGCCCCTCAGCCCCTCATCACCGCAGGGAAACTCCTGGAGCCGGGGCAGGGGCAGGGAGAGCACCCAGAGGATGGGCCAGGGGCTGCTGGGGCAGCTGTGGAGCCACACAGCCCTTGGTGTCGATGCACGGCTCTTTCCCGACCCAAGAGATCACCCGGGGCAGCAGAACTCACCGAAAGCTCCTGCCTTGGCCGCTGCCTTTGCCGCCGCTGCCGCCGCTGCCGGTCCTCCGACTGCCGGGACAGCAGCGGAGAGTCAGGGATGAGGGATGAGGGAAAGAGACCCTCCCCGAGCCCCAGGGGAGAGTCAGGGGAGCGGGATGAGGGAAAGAGACCCTCCCCGAGCCCCAGGGGAGAGTCAGGGGAGCGGGATGAGGGAAAGAGACCCTCCCCGAGCCCCAGGACAGAGTCAGGGGAGCGGGATGAGGGAAGGAGACCCTCCCCGAGCCCCAGGGGAGAGTCAGGGGAGCGGGATGAGGGAAGGAGACCCTCCCCGAGCCCCAGGGGAGAGTCAGGGGAGCGGGATGAGGGAAGGAGACCCTCCCCGAGCCCCAGGAGAGAGTCAGGGGAGCGGGATGAGGGAAAGAGACCCTCCCCGAGCCCCAGAGGAGAGTCAGGGATGAGGGATGAGGGATGAGGGAAAGAGACCCTCCCCGAGCCCCAGGGGAGAGTCAGGGGAGCGGGATGAGGGAAAGAGACCCTCCCCGAGCCCCAGGGGAGAGTCAGGGGTGCGGGATGAGGGAAGGAGACCCTCCCCGAGCCCCAGGGGAGAGTCAGGGGAGCGGGATGAGGGAAGGAGACCCTCCCCGAGCCCCAGGGGAGAGTCAGGGGTGCGGGATGAGGGAAGGAGACCCTCCCCGAGCCCCAGGGCAGAGTCAGGGATGAGGGATGAGGGAAAGAGACCCTCCCCGAGCCCCAGGGCAGAGCCCTCTCATCGCCTCACCTCCAACTCCTGGGACTCCGCCGACGCCAACACCGGGCGCGACTCCCGGGATGCCCCCGACCCCGGGCAAGAGACCGGCTCCTGCCGCAGGGAACAGCTCTGTCAGCCGATGTGTGGGGACACGGGGACACGGGGACACTGCCAGCACTCCCGGGGCTGGGAGGGAGGGAGGGAGCAGCTCCCTGCTGGGGAGATGGGTGCTATTTGTGCCACCCAGGGCAACTCACCGAGTTTTGCTGCTGCCTTCGCTGCTGCCGCCTGTGCTCCGACCCCTGTGGAGGGACACGGGCACTGAGGCACTGAGACCATTCCCACCTCAGCTCCCCCACCCCACAGGGACCCCGGGCACTCCCGCCGGCATCTGTCCCCCTCTCTTGTGTCCCTGCAGTCCCCAGACAGCCGGACAGGGGCCAGCACCCATCCAGGGGCCAGCAGGGTGGCAGGGTCCCCTGTCGTGCCCGTCCAGTCCCCTCCCTGGGGCTGTGGGGTCGCCGTGTACCTGTCCCGGTGGGGTATCCTGCCTTTCCTGCCAGGAGACCGGCTCCTATCCCGCCGGGCCTGAGGCCTGCAATCACAGCACAGGGCAGAGCCAGGTCAGGCACCGGCCAGGGGAGGACACGAGACAGACGGAGCAGCTCCCTTGGATCTCCTTCCCCTGGCACCAGGGGATGCGGGGGGATGCCAAAGGCAGCTCCTCCCCACTCGAGATCCCAGTTCAAACATCCCTGTCTGGAGCTGGAGTGGCTCAGGGTGTATCCTATGGATTAACAGCTCCCAGGGATGCCGGGAGGGTTGAGTTCCCAGGCTGGTCCACAGCCACCATGGGCAAGGCACGAGGTCCCCAAGGGACCAGGATATCCCTCACACCACCCTGAGGGTCGGTGGCTGCGGGGTGACAGTGGCAGCCAGTGGAGCCACAAGGAGTGGGGACACGAGCACTCACCACAGGGCAGCTTACCATTGGTGTAGGGCAGTCCATAGCCACCTGGGGATGAGAGGAGAGAAGAGAAGGAGGGGTTAGCACCTGGCTGGCCCTGTCCCCTCTGCCCCACGGCATGGCCCCGCTCTGCCAGGGCTGTGCCCCAGCCCAGGGGCTCCGTCCATCGTGATAGTGAATCCTCCAGGATACAAACCCCCGTGGTGGAGCTGGGCCAGGAGGTGCTGTTCTCCCTCACCTTGGAAGCAGTGACTGAAAGAGCCACCCCCTCTGAGCCCTGGCCGAGGGCTGTGGCGCCTGAAGCCGGTTCTGCAGGAGCCTCCCATGACCCCGTTCCAGAGGGGTCCCTCGGGAGCTCCACAGCCAGAGCTGTACCCAGCCCACTGCACCCTGGCCAGCTCCGAAGGAAAGGTTTTAATTGGAATCAGGGCTTGGGAGCCCGGGCTGAAACACAACCTCATTAGGAGGTCAGTGTGAAGGGATGGGGAGGGATTTTGAGCTGGAACATCACGGCCAGGGAAATGTCTCCTTTGGAAAGAGCCGGATCCCAGCGCTGGGAATGGCGCAGGGATGCCCCTGGCCCAGCACGGACCGTGGGCTTGGCAGCCAGCAGCTCCCAGCTGCCATCACTGCTCCAGCAGCCCAGGCCATGGGCTGCCACGTTCCAGGGGGACACCTCGAGCTGCAGGCGGGGTGCAGAGTGCCTCCAGCAAGGGGGCCGTGGGCAGGGATGTGGCTGCCTGCAGCCAGGATGCAATTACTCATGGCACAGCATCTCCTCAGCCAGCATGTGGGGAGCAGATTTCCCTCCATCCTGCCAGTGTCCCACCATGTCCCACAGCAGCACACTGGTGCTGGTGAGCACAGGCTGGTGAGCCTCACCTTGACGTGTCCCTCACCTTGAGGGCCACCCTTTCCCGTCCAGGGACACCTTACCAGCACCTTGCTCACCCTAAAGCTGAGAAAGGGGTGACACACATGGAGGTGACTCCAAGGGCCAGAAGTCCAAGCCTGGGGTCTCCAAGGTTTTTGCTGGGTCCAAGTCCAGCTCCCCACCACCAGGATGGGAAGGCAGCCCCTGCCCTGGGGCTGTGCCCATGGGAATGTCAGCAGAACTGCCAGGGGGGCTCAGGCTGAGGCACACACTGCAGGGGCTCTGCACAGACCAATGTCACCCGAGCACAGCTGGACACTGGGGAGGGGTCCCCATCCCTGCGGCATCAATGGGACCCTGAGCTCAGCCTCAGCCAGGTGGATTACCTCAGGGCCACCTCCTGACTAGGGACAGCACAGGAGCAAGTCCTCTAAAGAAATGGCTTTCCACTGAAAACGTTATTTGTCCCACTGTCCCTCATCCCCTCCCAGCCTGGATCTACTGCAGCGGGGACAGTGCAGGGGACACCCCACGTGTGGCAGCCCCGGATCCACCTGCAGCACCAAGAGAAGATGATCAGAACCTGCCACTGTCCCTGCCACTGTCTGCCCAGGGACAGGCAGAGCTGGCACCCAGCTCAGGGCTGGCAGGGGAAGGTGTCCAGAACAGCCCAGGCTGGGAAAGAAGTGCTGAGCTCCCCCAGGCTGACCTGGGCTGGGACTGAGCCCCATCCAGGTGGGCAGTGGGGAGGGACACCTGCCTGAAGCCCCCAGGTGGCCTCAGCTACAGCTCCTTGAGCCAGGACACCTGGCCCAGGTGGATGCCCAAGCCCAGGAGCCACAGACTGTCCCTGCAAGGGCTGTGCCTTGTGCCAGCAGGGACATCCCAGGGTGGCCTGGTGAGAGTGTGTCCCCAGAACATGTCCCTTCCTACCTTACAACAGCAGGAGCGAGGCACAGCACCGTCCTCATGTCCTGGGGGCAGGAGGAGCTGCAGCAGCCCAGCAGCTGCCCCAGGCAGGGCACAGCAGAGCCCCTGGCTCTGTCCTGCTGGCCCAGGGCCAGCACAGGTCCTGGGGACCTGTGGGCACCGTACCTCAGCCCTGGGGCACGGCGGGTCCTTCTCCTGCCACTGCTGGCTGTGGAGCTTACCTGGCAGCTTAGGAGCTTTGATGGGATACCCCAGAGGGACACCAGGCTGCTGACCTCCAAAACCTCCCAGTCCTGCAAACCAACAGCAGACTCTCACCTGGAGCCCGCGCCACGGCTGCCACCAGTCCTGGAGGGAGGGGAGCGCCCCAGGGCACCCCAGCAGAGCAGAGTGGGGGGCTTGGGAAGCCCTGAGGCATCTTCTGGTGTGGGGAGACCACAGCTGTGAGGAACAGGCTTGGGAAGGAAGAGAAAGACAGGCAAGAGAGAGGGGACACTCACCAGGGATTCCTCCAAAGGCTCCAGCTCCTAAAATGAAACACAAAGACAAATGTGTGAGCCCTGGGCTGCTCCTGGGGGCCCAAATTAACCCAAGGGAATTCAGCCTTAGGATGGCCAAGTGTCCTGTAGGGCTGTGATCCCAAAGGATGGGCTGGGGTGCCAAGCTGGAGCCAGCCCTGAGCCCACCCCAGAGTTCCAAGAGGATTGAGGGGACCTACCTGGGGCTTTAGGCTTGACTCCAGCTCCAGTGGGGACTCCGGGCAGCACCCCTACACCAGGGAAGCGAACACCTGCAGCAGAGAGCAGAGGGGTGAGCTGGGGCCTCGGGGTGTTACTGGCACCCAAGACCCCCACACCCAGCTTCCAAACCCCTGTCCCCCATCTCTCGTCACCCTCATCCTCGGGGGCTTGCTGGGACCGCCCTGTGCCAGCTGCCTCCACCTGGAGCTGCCAGGAGGGGTTTGCTCCAGGCCTGGAGCTGCAGGGAACACTCAAGAGGGGTCCCACTGGTGACAGCAAAGCTCCAGCCAGGCCTGGCCAGTGCTCTCTGCCCCGGTGGTGCTCGGTGGCCTGGGGCCAGGCAGGGCTCTCCAGCCCTCAGGGGTGGCAGACAGTGTTTTGGCCTTGCAGTCGTTTGGGTTGGATTTTTGGGTTTTGAATTTCCTTTTGGTTTGGGGTTCTTTTTCCCCTCTTACAAATGTCTTTCATTATAACTGGAGCATTTTCAGACATGGAAAAGACATTCCTGACCAGCAACACACTTCGGACAGTGTCGAAACATCTTGTTTTCACAAGTTTTCCTCCCCCAAATTACTTTGCACTGAGGAATTCCTCTCTCCCGCCACCTCCTCCCCTTCCTTCCCACACCGCCAGCCCTGGCAGCTGTGCCAGCTCCTCTCCCAGGGCTGCTGCTCTCTGCTCCCGCCAGGCTTGGCACGGGACGGAGGTGCCGGGTCCCCCCATGCCTCTGGCACGGTGGAAATGTCACCGTGACCTCAGCCAAGGGGTTTGGAAGCTGCAGGGAGCAGCGGGAGGCAGGGCAGGGTGCTCTCCCCACGGGGGGTGCTGGCATGGGATAGGGACCCCTGGGAGCTGGGGTGCTGCCGGCAGGATTGGGATCCCCTCGGAGCTGGGGTGCTGCTGGCAGGATTGGGAACCCCTCGAAGCTGGGGTGCTGCTGGCAGGATTGGGATCCCCTGGGAGCTGGGGTGCAGCTGGCAGGATTGGGATCCCCTCGGAGCTGGGGTGCAGCTGGCAGGATTGGGAACCCCTCGGAGCTGGGGTGCTGCTGGCAGGATTGGGATCCCCTCGGAGCTGGGGTGCAGCTGGCAGGATTGGGATCCCCTCGGAGCTGGGGTGCTGCTGGCAGGATTGGGATCCCCTGGGAGCTGGGGTGCTGCTGGCAGGATTGGGAACCCCTCAGAGATGGGGTGCTGCTGGCAGGATTGGGAACCCCTCGGAGCTGGGGTGCTGCTGGCAGGATTGGGATCCCCTGGGAGCTGGGGTGCTGCTGGCAGGATTGGGATCCCCTCGGAGCTGGGGTGCTGACAGTGGGGTGGGCACCCCCAGCTCACCTGCGCCAGGGAGCACGCCGCCCGGAAAAGCTCCAGGAATCCCAGCACCTGCAGGCAAAAGAAATTGAGGGATGAGGGGCCAGATGGAGTCGCTCCCCGCCCCGGCCCTGCCTCCGGGGCCGTCACCTACCTGGTATTTTAGGGGGTTTCCCTGCGGCACCCAGGCCGGGCTGCACCGCGCCCGGCACCACGGCACCTGCGGGCAGCAGAGAGCCCTGAGCCCCCGCCCGGCTCCTGCCCACCCCAGGGACAGCTCTGCCCCAGGCTTGGCTCTGCCGGGAGCGGGGGGCGTTTCCTACCTGTGGAGACCCCGAGGCCACCAGGACCACCAATGCCACCCACGCCTCCAATGCCAGCACCTGGGGGCGTTGGGAACAGGGGTGTACCAGGGCCACAGAGAACGGACAAGCTCAGGATGGCCCTTGGGGGGTGAAGGGGACACCCTGAGGCAGAGCAGGGGTTGTTCCCCCATCCTGGGCACAGGGACCGGGCAGCTCTCTGCTCTCTGCTCCTGGGGACTCGGCTCTGGCCGATCCCCCCGTGCCAGGGTCCCCCCGAGTCACTGGGGAGCCGAGTGTCAGCATCAGCTCCTGCCTCAGCCCCGGCTCCGGGGGAGATGTGTCCTGGCCCAGACACCCAGGGGACACCGGGGGTCCCTGGGGGCTGCCCCGGGCCCACCTTGCCCAGACCCCCCCAGCACTCACCAGCTTTTGCTGCAGCCTTGAGCGCCGCGGCCGAGGCGGCTCCGGGGAACACACCCCCGGGGAATCCAGCTCCGGGGAACAGCCCCGCAGCACCTGTGGGGAGAACAACCACCAGCATCAGCATCCCTGAAAACCCCTGGAGCCTGGCTGTCCTGCCCTGGCGGTGCTGAGCTGCGGGCTGGCGTTAGGCTGGGCGAGGCGGTGTGAGCAGGCACTGCCCTGTCCATCCCCGAATTCCTGCTCCCATCCACATCCCACCCGGCACACACCACACCTGACACCCTGCAGCCCCTGGGGGACCCCCTGCATCACTGCCCCTCTGCTGCTGGCCCTGCTGGGACCCCTCCTGTCCTGCAGGGTCACCCCACTGTGGGAGATGTCATCCTGCTGGGGGACCTCAGGGCTGCCTGCTGGGTGTCTGCGGTCCCGCAGGTCTGGGAAGGGCACCCAGCCCCGGGGGGAGCCACCCAGCACACTCTGGAGAGCTGTGCACCTGGGGACGAGGGGTGTGCTGTCCCCAGGGTGGCTCTCTGGGGACATCACCTGGGGCAGGGGGGGACAGTGGTCAGTGCTCACCTGGCTGCAGGCCAAGGGGGCCGAGTCCCCCAAGTCCTCCGAGCCCTAAAAAGAGAAGCGGGGTGAGGTGGGGGTGGCCAGGCCCGGAGGGACAGAGGAGTCCCTGTGGCACCGTGGGGACAGGAACACAGCCCCGGGACGGCCACAGGGATGGGTGACAAATGTCCTTGCCAGCACTTGGGTCCTCCCTCCTGTCCCTCGTGCCTCTCACACCTCCCACCCTGCCGGGCCACACGGGGATGGGAGCAGAATGTTTATGGCTGAGGAATGAGTCCCTCGCTCTCTGGCCAGCGCTGCCTTCCAACATCTGGGGCTCATCAGCCCTCGCTCCCTCCAGGCGCAAATTCCAGTGCTGCTGGCTCTGGGCGCGGACACTGCTCTGGCTGGGCCGCCCCGCGTTTGGTTTTAATTATGCCGAAATAAAGGGCCTTGTTTTTCTTTCCACGAGCTGAAATCTGAGCAAACGGAGGCTGCCGGCCCCAGCTCGGGCTGCGGCTCCCACTGCGGCTCAGGGGGCCGGAGGTGTGGGGTGTCCCTGCCCTGAGCACCCCGGGACCCCAGCACCTCTCCGTGGGGATCAGCAGGGCAGAGGGTGCCAGGACAAGGGGCAGGGCTTTGAACCAAAAGAGGGGAGATTTAAACTCAATGTTAGGAGGAAATTCTCTGCTCTGGAGGTGGCCAGGCCCTGGCACAGGGTGTCCAGGGCAGCTGGGGCTGCCCCTTGAGGCTGGACAGGGCTGGGAGCAGCGGTGGGAGGTGTCCCTGCCATGGCAGGGGGTGGAACTGAAGGAGTTTCAAGGTCCCTTCCCACTCAGGCCATTCTGTGATTCCATCATTTCTCTTGGCCCCAGAAGAGGCACATTCAGTCCCTGCTGCCCCAGGCTCGGTGCCCTCCAGCTGTGCCTTCTCCAGCTGTGCATCCTCCTGCCAGCATCCTCCCTCTTTCCCGCTGCTGTCCCCTCTCCCCAGCGCTCCTGGGCCAGGCAAAGCCCAGCGTGGGCTGCAGGAGCCTCTGCAAAAGCTGCTTGGCCCCGAGGGCAGGCGGCTGGAGGCGCTGCCGGCTTCCCAGCGGGACCCTGGCTCCCGGCTTTGCATCTCCTCCAGCAGCTCTGGCTCAGCTTTACAGGCAGCAAGCAACCCCAAAGGGCGCTTTGGGGGGACTGGGGGTAGAGGACAGCGCCGAAGCGGGGTAGGGGAGGGAATCTTCTGGAGGCTGTGGTGGGATTAGTGTGGCAGGGCAGCGCTGGGTGTGCCTTGGCCAGCGGGGGAGCAGCCTGAGGGCAGCAGGGGTTGGAAAATATCCCGGCCACTGGCGTGCTTGGAGGTGGTGAGAGCCAGGAAAAGCTCTTACCTGGTTTGGGAGGTTTTCCTGCAGCCCCGAGTCCTAGGGGAGAGGAGAGGGGTCAGAGCCATCCTCCCTCTGAGCATCCCCGGGCAGGGGGACGCGTGGGACAGGGCCAGCCTCCTGGCACCCCCCCTGCCCAAACAAGGCAGATCTGCTGGGCATCCTGCCCCTCTCCCCAGCCCAGCACAGCCTGGCAGGGGGTCCCAGCACTCACCTGCTCCCAAACCTCCAACTCCAGCACCTGCGAGCAAGGGCACAGTGTGAGCACTGCTCCCGGGGGCACCCAGCACCCACCCAGCCCCCCGGGGTCCCTGGGGAGGCTCACACGGGTCTCAGAGGATGGGAACCCCCTGGGATGTCCCCAGGATTTCGGCTGAAGCTCTGGGGACAGGCTCAGGTGACCTCTGAGCACCTCCTGTGGCCAGGGCTGGGTAAGCCTGGCACTGGCACCCAGTCGTGTCCCCACACCGTGAGGCTCAGTCCATGCTCAGCGGCCAGGCAGGGTCTCCCCATGTCACCTGAATCGGGCTGGCAGGTCCCCAGCCTTCCCTGGTGTCTCAAAGGAGCCCCCAGGCACCTGCCCATCCTTGCAGACACGGTGATGCCCCCTCCCAGTGGTGCCTGGGCCCCCTTACCTGGGAAAAAGCCTCCTCCTGGGACTCCCCCTCCCGGGATAGCACCAGGAACCCCTGGAAGAGAAGAGACCCTGTTAAAATCCCCCAGAGGCCCGAGGCAGGGGGACAGGGCGTTCCTCCTGCTGCTCCCTGCAGAGGAGCTGGGATGTGGAGCTCCAGGGCAGGTCCCTGCCTTTCCTGGCATTCCTGCTTGCCCAGGGGGACAGGGGGACGGGGGGACGGGGGGACGGGGGGACAGGGGGACGGGGGGACAGGGGGACGGGGGGACAGGGGGACGGGGGGACAGGGGGACAGGGGGACAGGGGGACAGGGGGACAGGGGGACGGGGGGACAGGGGGACAGGGGGACAGGGGCACAGGGCTCAGAGGTGCCCCAGATGGGACCCAGGCGTGGCACCTCGGAGGAGGAGCCAGCAGGACCTGGCCGTGCGTGGGAAGGAGGGAGGGACATGGGGCTGGCTGCTGTCCAGCTCTGCTTCTCAGCTCCTGCCCCATCCCACAGCCAGGGCTGCTCCACCACCTCCAGCTGCACCGGGGGTGGGTCCAGGCACGGCCACCACTGTGGGGCTGTCCCTGTCCGTCCCCAGCCGGTTCCTGGTGCCCCACATTGGGTGCCAGATGTCTCTGATGGACCTGACACTCACACAGCTGCTTCCTGAGGCAAAGAAAAGCTTTCATTTCAGGATTCTCTCAGCCCTTATAAAGATTCTCTGACCAGGTTACCCTGATTGGTAGAAGGAACAAGACCCCCTTTGGTCCCATCGGTGGGACCAGAGAAAACACACCAAGAACGTGTGTCCAGTATTGTTTTGAGAAATATTATCTATTCACAATGACACAATCCTGGAGAGAAAACCGTTCCCAGGAACTGTTCCCCTGGGAACAGATGAGCCCCTGAGAGGCTGAAATTGTCTCGGGGTCAGAGAATCATGTCCACAGTCCCTTCCACCTTGGGCACCTGCAGGGACTGTCCCCACCCCGGCGGGGGTGCTCAGCCCCCATCACACCCACCAGCCTCAGTGCCCCAAAAACGGGCAAGGTCCTGGTGCTGGGTGACAACGGGGACCCTGCTGCTGGGTGACAGTGGGGACCCTGGTGCTGGGTGACAACGGGGACCCTGGTGCTGGGTGACAGTGGGGACCCTGGTGCTGGGTGACAACGGGGACCCTGGTGCTGGGTGACAGTGGGGACCCTGGTGCTGGGTGACAGTGGGGACCCTGGTGCTGGGTGACAACGGGGACCCTGGTGCTGGGGTGACAACGGGGACCCTGGTGCTGGGGTGACAATGGGGACCCTGGTGCTGGGGTGACAGTGGGGACTCTGGTGCTGGGGTGACAGTGAGGACTCTGGTGCTGGGGTGACAATGGGGACCCTGGTGCTGGGGTGACAATGGGGACCCTGGTGCTGGGGTGACAATGGGGACCCTGGTGCTGGGGTGACAATGGGGACCCAGACTGACCTCCCCTACCCCTCTGTCACCTGTGCCAGTGCCACCTGATGGAGACTCCCAGGGAAACTGGGACAAGGATTTCTCCCTGCAGTGTGGGGAGCACAGAAATGTCTGGGTGTCACCTGCCCACAGCCACAGCTGCCAAACTCAGCCCTTTATCATCATCACCACCCTCCTGGGGCACTGGGGGTCCTGCCGGGGGGGTCCCTCTGTGGTGACACTGTCACTGCCCCTCCCCAGGCACCATCCCAGAGACCCAGCTCTGGACACATTGGGGAGGGTTGCAGAGGCTGTGCTGTCTTACCTGCCCTGCCCAGGCTGGGGAGGGCAGCAAGGCCTGGCAGGAGGAGGGATGGCCTGGAGGCAGCGGGGTGGGTGACTGGGTGCTGGTGCCAAGTGGGGACAAACCTTTCCCTCCAGAGCCCTTCCTGACCAGCTCTGCAGTCAGGAGATCACAGGATCCACACTGCCCTGGGTGCTCCCTCACAAGCTGCTCCCCCAGAGCCCAGCTCAGGGCTGTTCCCTGCTGCAGGCACTGCCAGGGGCTCGCTCCAGATCCCCCAACATCTCCAGTCCCTCCCCCTGTACACACAGGTGTTGGTGACAGCCCACACACTGGTGACAGTGTGACCACACTGAGCTCTGGCCATGGCTCTCTGGCCACCTCTGTCCTTGCCCAGGGCCAGCAGCCCCCAGCTCACTTTGGGGTCTGTGTGCTCCAATTTGTCCTCTCCACCCATTCCCTTGGCACATCAGGGAAGGGGAGACTGAGTCAGCAGCTCCCCAGCACTGAGGGAGCTCTGTGCTGCCTCTGCTCTGAGCCTGCCAGGACCCTGGGAAGGGGATTTTCCTGGGCTCCCAGCCTGTCTCCTGGGCTGGGCTGCCTGTGAGCCTGCATCCCACCCCAGGGATGGCTCCCCAAACCGGGGGCCAGAGAATTTGCAGCCACTCGTGCAGCCACTGCTGTGTCAGGGTGTGAGCCACGGAGGTGCTCACGGTCTGGTGTGGAGTCCCCTTGTTTATGGGACTGGGACATTCTCCCCCCACAGCTCCATCCTCAGGTGTGGATATCCATGCTGCTCCTCTGCCAGAGCTGCTGCCCATCCCGTTTGGATCGGCTGCACCATTTCTATCTGCACCACCTCCTGCAGCTCCCTTCACAAGCCAGAAATGCAGAGGATTTCTCTATTCCACAGGTTTTGAAACCGAGACCGGGATGGAGAATCCAGCACAGGACAGCCTGATAACTCACCCCTCTGTGTGCCCGTGGGCACCCGCTCCCGGAGGAGCCCCGCTGTGAAACCACCACCATTTCCCCTCTTCCCTCCTTGCGCTGTTTTCTTTTCCTTGGGAGAAAGTTATGGAAACATTCGGTCTCCAAGCGACTTTGAAGCTGTGGTGCGTCCCGGGCCGAGCTCACTGGTAGCAGCTCGGGGGGAGCGGGGGGGCTGCTGCTGGGGCCTGGCTCCTCTCCAGCCCCCCTGAAGCTCCAGCTTTCATCTCTGAGCGCTGGAGACGAGCTGCACCCTGCCAGTGGTGAGGGGAGGGAGCAGCCCTGGCAGGCCAGGCTCCAGCTGGGGAGGGGGGAGATGCCATCCCAGCCTCACCCTGGGGACCCCGGCTGTCCTCGGAGGGTCCCCACAGCTCCAGGCTGGGTGCCAGCACACCCAGAGCCTGCTGAGCACTCACCCGAGCTGCTCCTGAGAGCCTGCAAGGCTGGCACCTCCCTGCCGTCCCCCCTGTCCCTCCTGGGGGTGTCACTGCCAGGGGATCCCCTGTGCTCCAGATGGGAAGCACTGAGGGATGGATGGATGGAAGCACTGAGGGATGGATGGATGGATGGATGGATGGATGGATGATGGATGGATGATGGATGGATGGATGGATGGATGGATGGATGGATGGATGATGGATGATGGATGGATGATGGATGATGGATGGATGGATGATGGATGGATGATGGATGGATGGATGATGGATGATGGATGGATGGATGGATGGATGGATGGATGGATGGATGGATGGATGGATGGATGGATGGATGGATGGATGGATGGATGGATGGATGGATGGATGGATGGATGGATGGATGGATGGATGGATGGAAGCACTGAGGGATGGATGGATGGATGGATGGATGGATGGATGGATGGATGGATGGATGGATGGATGGATGATGGATGGATGGATGGATGGATGGATGGATGGATGGATGGAAGCACTGAGGGATGGATGGATGGATGGATGGATGGATGGATGGATGGATGGATGGATGGATAAATGATGGATGGATGGATGGATGGATGGATGGATGGATGGATGGATGGATGGAAGCACTGAGGGATGGATGGATGGATGGATGGATGGAAGCACTGAGGGATGGATGCCCTGCTCCAGCTGCTGGGATAGGCGGCACTCAGCACGTTCAGGGAATCACGGCGCTTTCCCCCTGCAGTGTCCTGTGTCCTGCTGTGCAGGTCCCCACAGTGCCAGCACAGCTCTGCTCCCCAGGACTGATCCCCTGGAACTGATCCCCACCTGCTGCTGGGACTGTCCTCAGTGCAGCCAGCTCTGAGGTGACAGTCTGGGTATGAGCCCCTCAGCCTTGGAATATCTCAGGGTTCCCTCTCCTGCCAGGCTGATTTGGAGCTGCAGTGGCAGCCGGTGCTGGAGGACACAGCCCTGACCGTGTCCAGCCCCTGGGATCCCCTCTCAGCATGTCACCGTGCCTCTGTGCCAGCCCTGTCCCTGAGAGCTGCTGTGCCAGGAGCAGGGCTGACACACCAGGCTGCAGAGACACTGCCCAGTCATGGGAGAGCCTTCTCCTGTGTCCCACCAGCACTGGGACCATCTCCAGGGTCAGGTCACCTCCTCTGGGAGCTGCTTCCCAACCAGCGAGCACCCCTGGGCACTGAGCCGGGGTCTGAAGTGGGGTCAGCCGAGCTGAACTGCTCAGGAACTGCAGCAGGGTCTCACCTGGGCTCCAAAGTCCTCCAGAGACTGTCCCAGCTGGCCACAGCTCGCAGGGTCAGAGCAAAGGCAGCCTGGATCAGCATCCACATCTCCCTCACTGCCAGAGATGGACAGTGCCCGGGACTGGGCACATCCCAGCCAGCACCCTGAGCAGGATTAGGCACCGACGAGCAGCTCCCAGGCAGCTCCCGGCTCTGGGTCCCACTGCCCGCGCAGCCAGCCCCGGCTCGGGGTCCCGTGAGCTGCAGATGGAGCTGCTGAGGGCTCTGTCCTTGGGGACAGGTGGCCCAGACGGTGCCCACCCAGCCCTCCAGGGTGTCCCTCCCCCTCTCGTCCTCTGGTCCTCAATCCTCTCTGTCCGACAAGCCCCGGCACGGACCCGGTGGCCGATGGTGGCTGTGCCCATCACACGCTCTCCCTGGCACAGCCCCCGGCTCTCCGGAGGTGACTGTCCCTCCCTGGCGGTGCTGTCGCCTCCTCAGAGCCCTCTGCCCGGTTTGGCCACTGCACTGGGGGCTCTGAATCTGTGCTCAGCTGCTCGCCCCGCCTGGCTGGGAGCTCAGCCCGCAGTGCGACCCCGAGACAGGGCCGGTCCCGGGCAGGCAGCGGCTGCGCTGGCCGGGGGTGACACAGCCGGGACCCAGAGCCCTGCGCTGGCTGTCCCCTCCCGGCCCGGGGTGTCGCACCTGCCGGGCTGGCCTGTCACACAGCCGGGGGCCGCAGGGACCCGACGCTGGTGGCACAAGGGCAGTGAGGGCGGTGTGAGGGGCCCCCGGCACCCCCAGCCTGCGGTTCGGGTGGGTCGAGCTCCGCAGCTGCAGCAGCCCCGGGGCTGTCACGGCCACACAGCGAGCAGCGGCTGCTGGCAGCCACCCACCGCCCCCGGTCCCGCTGCCATCGGCTCCCGCTGCCATCGCTCCGCGGGGTGACAGCTGCCACTGCCCCCGGGCCAAGCGCTTCTAAGCCCCACTTAAGTCGCACTTTTAAGCGGGAGTTTGGTGGCCACCCCCGGTGTTCTGCCTGAGTGTTCCTTAGCTTTTCGTGTCCCCAAGCCTCTCGTGTCCCCAAAACTCTCGTGTCCCCAAACCTCTCGTGTCCCCACGCTTCTCGCCAGGACACCCCTCGCAGCCTCCCCCTGACAAACGCTTGGCGCAGCGGTGCCGTCACCGACTGCCCGGTGTCACCACCCTCGGTGACATCCCACCCCAGCCGGGCACGGCACAAACCTCCCGGCGGTTCGGGGAGCACGGAGCCCTCGGCGGAGGTGGCAGCGGGGATGTCCCCGAGGCAGGGCAAGGCGGGTGACCGTCCCTGCTCGGGGGTGCCCGGAGGATGCGGGTGCCGCAGCCCCGCTGCCCGCTCCGCAGAGCCGGAGCGAAGCGCTGGCCGGGTACGGGAGGGAGGATTTCGTTCCTTACCTCCTTGCTGAGTAGCCGGGAGGATGGAGAGCAGGAGGAGGACTCCGGGGAGGAGGGGTGCAGCTGCCTGCCTTGCCATCTCTTGAAGCAATGCCCCAGTGCTCCCGCGGGCTGTGTGTTTTATCCCAGAGCTGCTTAATTGTTGCTTCCAAGGATGCGAGGGGAAGGGGAGGGGGGGTGAGGAGGGAGGGGAAAAGGAGAGGGAGAGGGGGGGAGAGGCACAGGACACTACGTCATGAGGAAAGGCCAAACACACACGAGCCTCTCCCGCCGATTGGGCTGCCTGCTCGGGGAGGGTTTTTTTTTTTCCTTTCCCCCTTTTTTTTTGTTTTTTTCCCAATTCCTCGCTGCTCTCTCCAAGCCGGCTCCTCTCTGCCAAAAAAGCTGGAAGAGGGGGGAGCTGCCAAGGAAGGCGGTGGGGGAGGAAGGGGGGGCTGCGCCCACCGGCGTGGGGATCAGGGGGTTTAGGGTGATGGGTGTGTGTCGCACCTGAGGGGTCTCGCATCCCGGGTGGCCCCAGAGGGGATTGGGAGGCAGGTGGGGACCGGCGGGGTGAAGGGATGGGGGTGTCGGGGGTGCAGGCGGGAATTCGGGGGATGCTGCTCCAGCCGCGGGGCCTGAGGGAAGGGATCGGCCCCACGCCCGGTACCGTGCCCGGAGCCAGTGCCCCGTGCACGGAGTCCGGATCCCGGTACCGGTGAGCAATGCCCGGATCCCCATGGCAGTGCCCGGTACCGGTACCGGTGAGCAGTGCCCGGATCCCCACGGCAGTGCCCGGTACCGGTGCCGGTGAGCAGTGCCCGGATCCCCATGGCAGTGCCCGGTACCGGTGCCGGTGAGCAATGCCCGGATCCCCACGGCAGTGCCCGGTACCGGTGAGCAATGCCCGGATCCCCACGGCAGTGCCCGGTGCCGGTACCGGTGAGCAGTGCCCGGATCCCCATGGCAGTGCCCGGTATCGGTACCGGTGAGCAGTGCCCGGATCCCGATGGCAGTGCCCGGTATCGGTACCGGTGAGCAGTGCCCGGATCCCGATGGCAGTGCCCGGTACCGGTGAGCAATGCCCAGATCCCCATGGCAGTGCCCGGTACCGGTGAGCAATGCCTGGATCCCGATGGCAGTGCCCGGTACCGGTGAGCAATGCCTGGATCCCGATGGCAGTGCCCGGTACCGGTACCGGTGAGCAATGCCCGGATCCCCATGGCAGTGCCCGGTACCGGTGAGCAATGCCTGGATCCCGATGGCAGTGCCCGGTACCGGTACCGGTGAGCAATGCCTGGATCCCCATGGCAGTGCCCGGTACCGGTGCCGGTGGCCCCGGCGGTGGCCGTTAGGTGGCGGGCGCGGGGTGTGCGGCCGCCGGCAGCAAGGGAAAACCGGGAATTCTGCAGGAAAACGTGCTGCCGGGCCCTGGGGTCCCCTCCCGGCCAGGGGTGCCCTGGGGACACGCAGCGGCCGGTCCGGCTGGGGCTGGTGATGGACACGCGGCCCCCGCGACCCCCAGAGCCGGGGATGAGGGGGGGTCTGGCAGCTGAGCCACTGCCAGCCCCAGCCCCTTCAGGAGCTCCAGGTTCCATCAGCCCCGAGCCCAAAGCCGGACCCTGCGTGTCCCCACTGAACTCCTCACCCCCCTTTTCGGGGGTCTCTGGACAGGGCTCGGGGAGCAGCTGGGGCAGCAGTGAGTTCATGTGGGATCAGTCACAGCATCATGGAATGGTTTGAGTTGGAAAGGAACTTCAAGCCCATCCCGTTCTCTGAGCTCTCCCTGGAGCCTTCTCCAGGTGAGCACCCCCAGCTCTCCCAGCCTGGCTCCGGAGCAGAGGGGCTCCAGCCCTGGGAGGATCTCTGTGGACTCCAGAGGTGGATAGAACACTGCAGGTGGGCCAGAATAGAAGGGGAGAATCTGTGTGGATGTGAATGAGAATCTGCTCAATGGATGAAGGGCAAAGAATGCAAAACCACCCTCTCCACTGCAGGTCCAACACTGCCCTTCCCCACGTGCCGAGGGTTTGAGATGCTGCTTATCCCAGTACGTGGCTCCTCGTGACCCCGGAGTGCTGGGAGCGTGTGCACGGAGCGCCCTGCCTGCACCCCCTTCCCGCAGGGCTCCCTGTCACCATTGTCCCCATTCCCCCCGCTCCTGCCACCGCTGCGGAAATTGGCAGCCGGTTATCGGCAAACGCACCCGGTTCCTCTCCAGCTGCGCCAGGTGCGAAGCCCCGACCTGGCCGCCCACTTAAAGACGCGTGAGCTCAGTCCCCGCTGGGGACCGGCCCTCGGGAGCCCGCGTGTCCGCCTTGTCTCAGCTCCCACTTTATTTTAGGGAAAATAAATGATGGCACGGCCGCAGGAATTCCGGGAGCTGGGAATTCCAGAGCGTTCTGCCCTCCACACCCGGCGCTGGGACACGCCGAGGAGATGGGGAGGGGGCGCCGTGCCTGAGCCCCTGGGTGGGCTCTGCAGGGAGGCGGATTTTCTGTTCACCCGCACAGGGCGAAGGGCTGCGGGCTGGGGACACGGGGCACGACACGGGGAACGAGCAGGGACAGCGCAGCCGGGCTGGCCCCGTCCGTCCGTCCGTCCGTCCCGCTGGCGTTGCCAGGTGATGTAATGCTTAAGCGAAAAAGCTCAAATTCCACGCGGTCGTTTAACGCGGTCGTTAAACACGAGCTCCCCGCTCCAGAGGGAGCAGATGGATGCGGGGACCGGCAGCTTTGCAGCGGCTCCAGCGGCTCCGGGGCTGTGATGCGGCCCGCGGGATGCGGCCCCGGGCCGGGCTGGGCGGGTGATGCATCCTCGATGCGAACATGCAGAGAGCAGGGCCGGGGGAGCGCCTCGCTGGCAGCCAGACCTGGAGCAGCCGACCTGCTCCGAGCAGCTCCCAGCCCCTGCCAGAGAAACGGCTCCGACTGGAAATGCGTATTTTGTACCTAGAAAGAATAGATGGGAGCGAGATCTCCCCGCCCCTGGCACTCGCGCCGGGGAACGGGATCCAAACCCTTTGCGATTTGGCCGGAGCCGCCCGCGGGGATGGGCTGGGAGCGTCCCGGGGCTGGCAGAGGGTCCCGGGGAAGGCGCAGACACCGGCACGCTCTGATGAGAAAGGGACAAGACACAAAACGCTTCCCACAGCGGGTGGGTGCAATATCGGGGTGAGAAAACTCACACAAGGTCTGCAGCAACAGCATCTGCAGCCACAGCCCGGCACAGGGGGGTCCTGGCAGCTCCGGGGAGGATGGATGATGGATGATGGATGGATGATGGATGGATGGATGGATGGATGGATGGATGGATGGATGGATGGATGGATGGATGATGGATGGATGGATGATGGATGGATGATGGATGATGGATGGATGGATGGATGGATGATGGATGATGGATGGATGATGGATGGATGATGGATGATGGATGGATGGATGGATGGATGATGGATGATGGATGGATGGATGGATGGATGGATGGATGATGGATGATGGATGATGGATGATGGATGATGGATGATGGATGATGGATGGATGGATGGATGGATGATGGATGATGGATGATGGATGGATGGATGGATGGATGGGATGGATGGATGGATGGATGATGGATGATGGATGGATGGATGATGGATGGATGATGGATGGATGGATGATGGATGGATGGATGGATGGATGGATGATGGATGGATGATGGATGATGGATGGATGGATGGATGGATGGATGGATGGATGGATGATGGATGGATGGATGATGGATGGATGGATGGATGATGGATGATGGATGATGGATGGATGATGGATGATGGATGCATGGATGGATGGATGATGGATGGATGGATGATGGATGGATGGATGATGGATGGATGGATGATGGATGGATGGATGGATGGATGGATGGATGGATGGATGATGGATGGATGATGGATGGATGGATGGATGATGGATGGATGGATGATGGATGGATGGATGGATGGATGGATGGATGATGGATGGATGGATGATGGATGGATGGATGGATGGATGGATGATGGATGGATGGATGGATGATGGATGGATGGATGATGGATGGATGGATGGATGGATGGATGATGGATGGATGGATGATGGATGGATGGATGGATGGATGATGGATGGATGGATGATGGATGGATGGATGGATGGATGGATGATGGATGGATGGATGATGGATGGATGGATGGATGATGGATGGATGGATGATGGATGGATGGATGGATGGATGGATGATGGATGGATGGATGATGGATGGATGGATGGATGGATGGATGGATGGATGATGGATGGATGGATGGATGATGGATGGATGATGGATGGATGGATGGATGATGGATGGATGGATGATGGATGGATGGATGGATGGATGGATGATGGATGGATGGATGATGGATGGATGGATGGATGGATGATGGATGGATGGATGGATGATGGATGGATGATGGATGGATGATGGATGATGGATGGATGGATGGATGATGGATGGATGATGGATGGATGGATGATGGATGATGGATGGATGGATGGATGATGGATGGATGGATGGATGATGGATGGATGATGGATGGATGATGGATGATGGATGGATGATGGATGGATGGATGGATGGATGGATGGATGATGGATGGATGATGGATGGATGGATGGATGGATGGATGGATGGATGGATGGATGGATGATGGATGGATGGATGGATGATGGATGGATGATGGATGGATGATGGATGATGGATGGATGATGGATGGATGCTCCCCGTGGCCGGTTGGTGGCAGGTGCAGGTCACACACAGCTGTCCTGGGGGTTCACCGGTGTGCAAAGCACAGCCCTTTGCCACAGCCATGGGGAGCCTCACACCTGCCTGGCCCCCAGCCCGCTCTGAGCGCTGTTAACGGCGTTGTCGTGGGAAACTGCACTGCCGGGATATACCGGGATATACCGGGATATACTGGGATATACTGGGATATACTGGGATATACTGGGATATACCGGGATATACTGGGATATACCGGGGTGTACCGGGGTGTACCGGGGTGTACTGGGGTGTGAGGCTGGAAGCCACCAGTGTAATCCAGTGTCATGGGCAGGATCCCAGAATGGTTCTGGTTCTGCCCCCCTTTGGCCCCCTAAATCTCCCCTGTATCCATGACCCCTCCCTGCAGGCCACGCTTGGCTGCAGATCCTATTCCAGCTCTCCTTGGGCACAGCAACGCTCTGGCTGTGCCTTCCCTGCAGGCTCTGCCTCTCTCACCCTCTGCCATTCCCTCATGGATGACCAGCTCTCCATGGGCTGGGAAGAGCCGTGGATGTGGCCGGTGAGGTTGGATTGTGTTGGAAGTGCTGCAGCCACAGGACAGCAGCGCTGGGATCCCCATCCTTGGACGTGTTCAAAACGTGCCTGGACGTGGCCCTGAGCAGCCTGACCCGGCTTTGGAGTGTTCATTTGCTCCGGGGCTGGGCTGGGGACCTCCAGGCGTCCCTTCCAGCCTAAATCCTTCTATGATTTATATCGAATTCTCTCCGGTATTTCTGCAGTTCTGGGAAGCCTTCAGTGATGTATGGTTGAACGGCTCTGATCCGACGCTGGCCAAGGAGGGATTTAGTGGTCCTGGCTCCTTCCATCTCATTCACATTGTCCTTCTCAAGGACAGCTGAACATCTGCTGCCCATAGGTAACTCCAGGCCGCCGCTCCCCGCCTGGGTGTGAAACCTCTGCCTGCCTCCATCCCCGGCTCTGACCTGCCCTCGGAGCTCTCAAGTGATTGTTTTCATCCTGCTCCCGCTGTCTGGAGCTTTCCAAGTGTTGATTAAAAGGTACCATCGCTGCAAAATGTGCTGTCCCTGAGTGGCTGTAGCTTTCAGCAAGGGAGATTCAGTGTTTACTGGAACGGTCAGCACCGATTCCCTGCCAGATGTCAGCTCTGACCCCCAGCAGTTTCGGCAGCAGATCCGAGACTGGAAGATTGTTTTGTATTCTCGAAAGCGAGGGAAAAAAGCAGGGCATGTTTATCGTGGAGATATTACTTTCCACTGCCTGTGTGCTCTGCGATGGCCAAAGTGTGTTCAAAGAGACTCTCAAACCTCCTTTGTGCAGGGAGTGGGGCTGGAAAATCTCAACCCATGGGGGGAAAACCGAAGCAAATCGTGGGCAACAGAGATGTAACTGGTTACACTCAGCCAGAACATGAACTTTAGACACTGCTTGTGCTCCAGTTTGTGTCTGCAGCACCGAGGGGCCCTGAGGAAAAGGCGGTGGAGCTCTGTTTTCTCACAGCCAGATCCTTGTGGTGCTGAAGGGAACACAGAGCAGGCAGGGCTGAGCTGCCTCCCTCCCCTCCCAGTGCACCCTGCAAATGCCAGGTGATGGCTCCCAGAGCCCTGATAATTCTGACCATGACTCAGAGAACAAAAATCAAGAGCAGAGCCTCAAATTAAGAATTATTAAAAAAAAAAAAAAAAAAGCAGCACTTACTGGGTACATTTTTTTGTGTTCTGCTTTTCAAGCCATAAGGTTTATGCCTCTGGCTTTTCTGTGCATCCTGAGGGGCTCAGAGTTTGCCTTTCAGAAATGTGAAATATGAGCTTCCCTCAGGCATAGGACTCTGGGAGATGGGGATTACAGAACCTGAGAGGCGAGTGATGCATTTGCTGATGGCAACAGCGCTGTGGATCCACAGAGGATGTTCTCCACCCAAAAGTCCCTTGCAGGGAGCTGTAACTCCCCACACAGGCTGAGGGACACCAGCCTGTCCTGCTTTCAGCTGACGTGGAGGTTGGAAGGGAGCAGCTCAGCCATGGGGTGACCTTGAGATGAGCTCCCTGTGCCAAAACCCTTCTCAAGGTGGGGATCTGACAGAGCAGAGGAGGTGGGAAGGTTCCTGCTTTCATCCCGGCACCAGCCAGGATTCCCTCACACCTCCTGGTGCTCCTCCAGAGCTGCACCCCTGCAGGATTCTGCCGGTGCATTCCTGGCCACCTCTGGGCCATTCCTCTCGAGTCAATGCTGTTCTCCAATCTTCCTCCCTGAGCAGCAGCAGCAGATCCTCCCTCAGACGGGCTCTGCCCAGCCCTGGCTGCCTCTCCCCATGGCTGTGGGGCCAGCACAGCCCCGCTGTTCAGCAGTGCCTGTGCTGGGAACATCCTCCCCGACACTGCCAGCCTGTGCTCCCTCCGAGGGACGGCGTGGGAAGGGGAGCCAGGTCCCCACACCTCTCCAGACACCATGGATGCCTGGCACAGCCAGCAGGGATCACGAGAAGCTGCCTCTGTCTCTCCCCCGAGGGTGTGTAAGGGATGATCCAGAGATTCTTGTTGCTCCATCCCTCTGGAGCTTGAGAGAAGCCCCTTGTTTTGCAGCGTTTTGGGGCTGTTTCGCTGAGCTCCTCTCTCTCTCCACCAAGCCCCACTGCAGCTCTCAGCTTGCCGGGGCAGCCGTGGCTCTGTCGGTGTGCTGGGGCTTGGCTGGGCTCCGGGCAGCCCTGGGGTGCCGGTTCCCGGCGGCGGGGCTGAGCCCCGGGCCCGGCCGCGCTCCCTGGCAGCAGCCCCGGCACAAGCGCAGCGCTGGCGCTTCCTCCCGGCAGCGCGGCCAGGAGGGGTCGGCTGAGGACAGGAGCAGCCCGGGGGTGCCGGAGGGCTGGGGTCGCTGCTGGCCGGTGCCAATTTGGGAATTGCTGCCGTGCCTCGTCTCTCCCGCCGGGTTTTGGGGTGTTTCGGGCTCCGTTCTTTGCCATCAGCAGCCCCGGGAATTTGGGGCTTTTCCCTGATGTCAGAACTCCCGCTCTTGCCACACACAAACACGTTCCCTCCAAACTGTCCTTGCACAACCGGTGCTAAATTTTCCTCCCGGCTGCCAAGTTTCACCTGTTGTCTCAAGGGATGTCATCTCCATCCCCCAAGTCCCCGATTCCCTGAGATAACGGAGGCTTCACTGTCCTCCTCTCCTTTATTCCCGGGAGCAGGGGAGACTCCTCAAACTGCCCGCGGATGTTTGAAGCTGCTGCTCACCATGGCGTGAGTGCCCTGGCATCAGCCGTGTGCCAAAATCTGCCCCAGGGATGGGCAGGGATGGAAGGTTTCAAAGCTTTCGGGTTCACCCCTGCGCTGCCACCCAGATCCCGTTGCCCACGGTGATGTTTTGGCTCAACTCGGCCAGTTCAGACGTCATTTGTAACTAGCACATGGATAATATTTCAATTTAATTAATTCAATTAATCTTTGACTGCAGAATGTTGCCTCGGGCCAGGTGAGCTGCACGCTGAAGAGTGTGCAGACAGAGCATTGATGAAATATTTCACCATTTCAAAGGAAAATTTGGGAGATTTTTTTGTTCCAGCATGGAACTGGATTTTATTTCAGGGCTGAACACATAAAGCGAACCCAGCCACTGCACTTCAGGCTGAAGCAGGCTTTTTTCACTTTGAATCCCAATTATTAATTATTTAGCTTTGGTTTCAGGGGTAGAAATCACAGAGATACTGGGTTTAGGTAAAACTGACAAGCATCAGGCTTTTAGGTCCCTTGGAATTGCTTAGGGAAGGTGTTTCCCAGTCCCAGAGGTGCTGGATCTGGGGAGCTCCAGCCTGATCAGGTGAGGGAACTGGGAGTGGTGTGGAGGCTTCAGGAAGGTGTCCCCAGATGAGATGGATGAGACCCCCCCAGCTGCAGGGCCACCGCAGCCAAGCACACGGACAGAGAGCGGGATGAGACTGAGGGTGAAGCGGTGGCAGTGAGAGCTCCCCTGGGGCTGCTGCGTGAGAACATCCTCGGGACCAGCATCACTTGAAGGAGACAGCGGCTTTCGGGTGGTGTTTGTGAGGGGAAATGTTCCCGCAGGGGATGCGGGCGATGCCCGGAGCTGGGGCGCTGGGAGCGGGCAGTGCCCGGGGAAGGGGACCCGGCCCTGGGCACACCGGGGCTGCGGGCACGGGCTGCTCTGCTCACAGTCCCTGCCATCCCTGCTGGAGCTGCTTTTCCTCGCAGCACTTCACAACTCAGCACTCTCGAGTTAATTAGAGAACCATCTGCCCCCTTCTCGCACATCATAAAAGCGTGTTTAAAGCGGGGCGATAAAAGGGAGCTGGGCTGGGTCACTGCGGGCTCCGAGCCCTGCAGCGCTGCCTGGCCCGCTCTCAGACCAGGTGCGAAGGATGTTTGAGTCCATCTGAACTTGCTCTGCTGCCAGCTTCCTTGAGAGACTCCCAAGCATTTCACAGCTCGCTCTCAGGCACGCTTTGTTCTCTAACAGTCTCCTACAGCCTGTCCCTGCTTAACTCTCCTGGCTCCCTCTCGCTCCCGGTGCTGAGTTTTTGTTTTCCAAAGGAAACTTGGAACCTCACCCGGTGCCAGCTCCTGGCGGTGGCCAGCAGGTCTGACCCTGGTTTGGTCTTCAGATGGCTCTAGACTTTTCCAGGTGGCTGTGGACAGAGCAGCCCCTGTCCCCTTCCTGAGCATGCAGGCTGCAGGACATGTCCCGAAATGGCTTTGGGCACATCCTGGGGGACACGGGACAGTGAGCACACAGGGACAGCTGGTCCAGCTGCACTCGTGCCCGTCACTAAATACCGAGAGAGCTCCTCTTCCCTCACTTCTGCCTGGAGGACAAGTTTCCCTCCCGTCCTGGTGTGCAGGGCAGAACAACTCGCCAGATGTTTCATGTTAAAAACTCCCTCTTCCTCCTTTCTGCTTTCTTTAAGGAGTCTCAGACGGGGAGGTGAGGACCCTGTCTGCTCTGCTGAGGACCACCTAATCTGATCAGGTCCCTTCTGGCACGAGGCACATCCAGGCTGCCATCAGCCCCACATCTGAATATTGAGATGGAGCGCAGCCCTGGGCACAGAGCCACGGAGCAAATCGGGTCAGCAGAGAGCTGTGAAGCTGCAGAACCAGAGCCTGCAGCATCCTGCAAACCCACGGGGCTGTTTCCAGGAGTTCAGGGCTGTGGAGGGTCACCAGTGCTGCGGGACCGTGTGGCCTGAGGAGGTCACTGGGAATGGGGACCTGCTGAGCATCTGCACAGGGGTCTAAACTGAGACAAAAATCCCTCCAGATGCTCCCCAAAGAAATGTGTTCCAGCCCAGCTGAACAGACCCTGGGGAGGGTCCACCACACGACCTCCATGTCCTCTGACCCAGCACAGAAGGATGGAGGGATAGGAACACCCTGCTGGTCAGTGCTCCAGGACCCTGGATTGCAGAAGGGAGATGGCTCTGAGAAGATGTTCAGAGGCTGAAGAGAGGGACAGTCACTGAATCACAGACTGGCTGAGGCTGGCCAGGACTCTGCAGGTCATCTCCAGGCCCCTGCTCGAGCAGGGACACCTGGACCCAGTCACCCATGGATCCATGGTGTCCATTGGACTGTGTCCATGGCTCAGAACAGGTCCAGGGCCCATTGTAAGATGGATACAAGGGAGGAGCTGTACCCTGGGACACTTCAGGAAGGCCAGGACACTCTGGTGGACCCAATCCTCCTGGCCCTGTGTGGGGCTCACAGCAGCTCTCCCTCCTGCACACCCGTGGCACCGTGACTTCCCTTTCCTGGAGCACCAGGATCACCACCAGTGTCTGGAAGAACGTCCCCAGAATGTTCCCCAGTCTGCTGGGGAGGCTCTGGGCAGGGGGACCTCAGCCCTGCTCTCCAGGGACGGGGAATGGGCAAGGAATGAGGAACAAGCAGACCCCCAGCACGTTCCTGGTGTTCTTACAGCCCCTTCTGACATGGGTTTCAGGATCTGCAGGGCCACTGGTGTCCCAAGCCCCAGCACAGCCGAGGAGGCTTGGGGAGAACTGAACACTGTGTCCCTGCCAGGCTGCCCCTGGCTCTGGGACAGCCCTGGCTGCTTGTGCCTGCCCAGATGCCTGGGACCTGGCTGTCCCAAAGGATGCTGAGCTGTGAGCAGCAGGCCCTGGGATATTTTTACTGTGCCCAGGCCTTGCCCCGCATTCCTCTGTCCTTGGGCTATGTTTAGACAATTTTGCAGGACACACTCCTACTCCAAACCCATTTTTCCTGCATGACTGAATTCCCACAAGAGAGAGGAGCAGGTGAAAGCCAAGGCAAGGCCACGGGCTCTGTGTGCCTGGGCCAGGTGGATGGCAAAAATTGGTGTTGGGCTTCCCTGGATTTAGCAGGGTCCACTTGCTCCTCTCCCAGTGGATTGAGGAGTATTGGGGTGGCATTGCCAGGGCTTGGGGCATCCTACCATGGATGGAGCTCTGCAGGAGGACAGGGAGACTCTGGCCACCCCATGTCCCTTGCTCTTGATCCAGTCTTGGATGAGCTCAATGGAGAGCTCATGGACACGTCTCTCCCGAGCACTGCAGAGCTCTTGTCTCCTCCTTGGACATCACTATGGCTTCACAGCCAGATGTCCAGCTCTCTGTGCTCCTGAGGCCTGGGAAAGTGGGTCACCTTTCAGGGGGACAAGTATTAAACACTGCCCTCCCTCCCCAGGCTCTGGCACGGCTCATCCCTGCGGTGCCTGAGTGGGGAGGTGATTAAGTGAGTATGAACATCCTTGAGTGTAATCCACACGCAAATGCTAAATTAAATTGAAACCAGAAGATCCCTTTAGCAGCACGGTTTATTGCCATTAACCCTTGGGTGACACCAGCTGGACTTCCCCTGCTGTGCCAGGAGGAAATTGTCCACCCGAAGCTCCAGCCCTGGCCTGGAGTTTGGGCATGGACAGCTGTGGCCACAGCTGGTGCCTGTGGTGCATCTCCAGTGGCCAAGCCCCAGTCCAAGCCCAGGAGTGCACCAGGAGAAGGTCAGGTTCTGGAGCACACAGCTGCAGCTCAGCAGCATCCCAAACGGGAGGTGCCCCTCCCAGTCCAGGAGAACACCTGGAAAGGTCTCCTGGCACACCCAGAAGGGCTCCCCGCTGCCCTGCACCCACTGGAGCCCCTCAGAGGCCTCTTCAGAGGAGCTGTGAGGTAAACACCTGCCCCAGACAGAAGCCCCACCACACCTTGCTCCAAACATTTTGTGGGATCCACAGGGGATGCCCAGAGGTTCTGCTGCTCTCTCCAGCCTGCCTGTGCCAGGTGCTGCAGCTCAGAGGAGGCACTTGGACACGGGGCCACGTTTCACCAGGGGGCTGCAGGGTCCCCACAGGGACAGGGAGAGAGAGGATGGACAAGACAAACTGCCAAGTGGCCATGGAGCAAGGGGAGAGGGCCGAGGAGAGGAGATGGATCTTGGGCTGTGGAGAGCGAGGGCAGAGCACTGAGCTGTGCCCGAGGAGGGAGCTGGGGACAGCCCTGTGTTTGCAGTGTTAGGGCAGGGCCACAGCAGCCTGTGCTCGTCCAGCTGTGCCCCTGCTGTGATCTCGTCCTCCCCTGCAGTCCCTGCCCTCTGCTCTCCCAGTTGCTCCATCCCTGGTTTCTGCACTCATCCCTTCCCCAGGTGCCATCACCAGAGCCAAGCTGTGACCATGCCATGGGGTTTTCCCCCTCCTGCTCTGTGCAAACCCCTCTTTGCATCCCAGAACCCTGCCTGGGGACGGGAGTTGTGTGAGGCTGCGAGCTCTCCCTGCCCCGCAGTGCCAGCAGCTGCACGGGATGTTGGCAGCAGGCACGGTGACCTCAGCGACGCGGAGCTGCTCCGAGCTCCCCCGTTCCAGGGAGCACAGGCAGCTGCCAGCGGGAGCCAAGGTGCACGAGGGGAAGGCTTAGGACATGGTTGGCAGGGCCACGGCCACCCCTGCTCCAAGAACCGCAGAAATATGTAAATGAGAAACTCGGCCCCTTATTTATGAGACTCCGCAATTCATTTTTCATTTGGGGAATGCGAGCGAATGAAAATATGAAATATTTCTCCGATGACACAGTTTCCACCCAAGAAAGCACATTCCTTGGAGGCGGTGTGCATGTGGAAGAGTGGACACAGGACCAGGCCTGGGCCCTGGGGCAAACTGGGCCAGCAGTGAAAGTCTTGGTGAACTGGAAATCCCTTCTGGAGTGCTGGAAGGGCCAGAACTGAGGACAAGGGACAGAGCTCAGCTGGTCCAAGAAGGGAGGAGGAGGTTGCACCTCATTTACAAGCAGAGCAGGGATTCATCTCCCTTCTGCCCACTGAGAACGGATCCTCTCCTCCCAACATCTACGAAATGTTCACTCTGGTAAGGTCTGGATTTCCCAAGGATGTCCAGGTGTTCCCATTTATTGCCTCAACAGCTAAAATTCATTACTCAGCTGGCTCCTTCAGGATGGTCAGTGTTTCCATGTCCTTCACGAGCCCCAGAGGGAAAATCCACACTAATAAATCTATGGATTCAGTATCCACACGATGTCCTGGGCCAGACCTCGCTGTCCCCAGCAGCGTTAGTACCACAGACCAAGCACACTCCACCTTATGGTCCCGCTTATTTCCACACTTCATTCCTGGAAGGTTTGTTCCAGCCCTTACCTTCTCCTGCTCCTGAGGCACCAGAGGTGTTCTCCACCAGCCTGAATCCCTCTGTGCCTCTTCCAGCACAGCCCCACACTTGGGATCCCCCAGCTCTGCAGGAGCCCCTGAGTCAGGGACAGGAGACTCCCAGGGCTCCAGAGAGACCTGTCCCAGTGCTGCTGGTGTCCCATCCCTGCTGGCCCTCCCCAGTCCGTGCTGACTTATTCCCATGGGGGCTGTGCTGAACTGGAGCCAGTTCCTCTAGGAACTGGGGTGGGTGGGTGGGTGGGTGGGCTGAGACCACCACGGGGTTTGATTTTCCTGATGTACTTAGGGTGTATTTAGGGCCCATTCCAAGATCACCTTTAATCTCCACTCTTCTCCCCTCACACCGACCCCCTTCCCTTTCCTGACCTGGCCACAGAGTCTGTCACTATTTGCACCTTCCCAAGGTCCAGCTCAGCTTGAATTCTGGCAGTTCTCATTTCCACTGGGCACTTCCAGCTCCTCAGACAGACTTTTCCCTGAAGTCTCTTTAAGCTCTGCTCATTCTCACTGTGGTTTTAATGGGCAAACCTCTGTTGTGAGATGTACCCCCAAGTTCTGTACCTTTGCCTTGAGAATCCTGTCCTCCCCGAGCACCTTCAGCCTCTGGGCTCTTCAGCTCAGTTGGCTTGAATCCCTGAAAATCTCCCAGTATGGGAAGGAGGAATCCTCTACCTGCACTGCTGATCTGGCAGGGGTTATTCCTCAGTCTGCTCTGGATGAATCCTACATGGCCAACGTGCACATTCCACAGCTGGCTTCTCCATCGTGTTCACCCAACAGCAAAGTCCAAGTCTAAAATAGTAAATTCTGGAGCCATCTATCAGCTGCCACATCCCAGAATAGCCAGTAGTGTTTGCTCTCCAATCTATATCTGGAAGTGAAAGGCTCCCTCAGTGACAGCAGGATTTATGAGCAGTTGTGATCAAGGGACATGTGCAGACTGCCTGCTCGGGGACCTAAAGAGGACTCGGGCACAACCAGTGGGAAAAGCCCCTGGGGACTGTGCTGGGCTCCTGCTCCACAGCCCCTTCAGCCCAGGACATCCCTCTGCAGGGTTTCTCCATCCCAGCTCCCTGAGGGATGGGGACAGACCTCATCCCACCCATCACTTTTCATCCATGATGTCTTCAGCAACTCCAGCAGCCTCCAAGCAGACTTGAGCATCACCAGGAACTTCTGTGCACAGCCTCCTTTTTCCAAGCTGCAGATCCCAGGCTGGAGGCTGCCACAGTGCTCTGGAGGAGCCTGTTTCTCTCCATCTGGTGTCTCTAGTCCTGGAGACACTTCTCCTCCCAGAGAAGAACCTGCAGCCAAAGCCAGTCAAACCTCAGCACATCAACCCTCAAAGTCCTTTCCTTTGAGCAGGCTTCTGGAATATCCCTGTGGATAGATTGGTTTTCTGCATGCATTCCCCATCCCAGGGGCCATCCCATGTCCTCACTCACATTACCAGGTGTCCTATGAGGAGCTCCATGGGCTCCTGCACACACCTCTCTCCATGGTTTGGCCTCAGTCACGTTTCCTCATGGGCCCTGTGCTCCCCGAAGCCCAGCCCTGTGTCCCCTTGAGCTGGGTCCTTGGTTGTCCATGCTGTGAGCAGGAGCCTGGGGGTCACTCCAGCCACAGCCATTTTTGCTCCTCACAGATTTGTCCCATGCCCAGATCCACTCTTGAGGGGACTTTGGGTTGGGATGGCCATAAAAAGTGACATGCTGGGGTGGGTCCCGTCCTCCTCCTGGATGGGAAGGGACTGGAGCACATGGTGCCTGGGTGAAAATGAGAGATTAATCAGTAAGGGACTCTCTAATTGCTGTTTTCAGCTGCCTAATGAGTTACAAAGACAGAGCCAGACTCTTCTCAGGGGTGTGAGAAGCATCCAGGGGCCGCCAGTACAAGCTGTGATGAGAGAAAATCCAGCATGAGGTGAAGAAAAAGAAAGATTTGCACAGCAAGGGTGAAAATCCTCTTTGGAGATGTTCACAACTGGCCTGGACAAAACCCAAAGCCACCTGGTCTCTCCTTGGAGCTGGCTCTGCTCGGAGGCAGAGATCCCTCCCCTCCTGCAGCTCCGTGCCATACTACGATGTCCTGCAACACATGGTCCTGGCTTTTGTTCCAATTGAAGGAATTTTATTCCCCAAATATAAACAGTCTGCTCCTTTCAGGGAAATCTGCTGGCCTCTCTTCAGAGCCAGGGAGCCACATCGCCGGTGAGAGCCCGGCCATTGATTTATTGGTGTGACCACGGCCAAGTTGGACAGCGCTGCCGTGCCGAGATCCAGCATCCTCAAAAGGCAGGAGAAACCCAGGCTATCAGCTTGTCCATCTCCTGCTAATCCATCCTAGGGCCTTCACAACCATCAGCATAATCAGCTCACAGATGAAAGCCACTGGGGGAGTGCATCCATCACTGTTAGGCTGATTAGAGCTAATTCACAACATGTCTGTTTTCCAGAGATTGTGTCTTTTTCTCTGCCTCGCTTCCTGTTTGCAAGCAGACTGCAGCAGTCTTTAATTAATTGTGGCTTCAAATTATGCCGGCACTTCTCAGGGAATAAATAAATCTTCTCTGAGTGAACGGGGCATTTTGCAGGGAAGGCACAAGCTGGAGGGGAGCGAGGGACATCTCCGTGGGCAGGGCTGTGCCTCTGTCCCAAAGCCTTGAGCTGTGCCAGGGCCAGGGCTGACCTCCATCCCTTTGGAGCTGAGCTCTCCTGGTCCTTGGCCGTTCCAAGGGCTGGTCCCTCTCGTGAACAAAGGCCTGTACAAAGCATCTGCAGCCACTCCTGATCTGCCCAAGGAATGCAAGGGAATTTTCCTTGGGAATTACTTTCACTACTTGCTCCGCTATTGCTGTCAAAGGGCCATGAGAAGTGATTGCCATAATGATGGTTGAAATCCAGTTTCCCTTCTAAGCCTTTTTTCATGTTATTTAGAGCTCAAATCAACTCTTTTTTGGTTGAAAGTTTCCACTCTTGGGTTCAAGCCAAAAGCGGATTTTTCAAGAAATTGGAACCGACTGGGTTCAGTCATTTCTGAGTCACACACATGGAAAAATACACATTTCCCCCTCGTGCTCCACGGAGACACTTTGGACATGTACAACTCAAAACCAGCTGGAACAAGAAACTTCAGACTTGGCTTGTTTGAGAGTCCACACCGAGGTGTAAAAATCACGCCAGGTTTGGAGAAGCTCACATTGGCATTTTCACACTTCCCTCCCCAAAAGAGCTGTTGAGTGGTGTGCAGTGGGCAAGAAGACACTCTGTTCTCTCCCCCGTTGCTTTACATCGCTCTCTCCAATGGGATAATCCCAGGGGATTAGCATTTAAAGTAATGAATGTTTAAAGTTAGCAAGAGAAGAATTCCAGCAATGTTCAATTCTTCCTAAGCCCCTTAAATGGAGCCGAGCTGAGGGGGCCTCGATCAGGGAGACATCAGTCAGCTCCTGGAGTCCAACAGAGTAAACACAGGGCATGGGCCCTTCCTCAGCCCAGGGCAGGCACAGGGACTGTCACCCCGAGTGGCCCAGCGGCTGGGACGGTGCTGTGCCACCACCCCAAGGCGGTGGGGAGCTCCATGGTTTGCTCCGTGGCAATTCCGAGGGTTCCATGTGACATCCTGGGACTGAAGCGTGGCAGAGGCAGGGACAGAAGCCAAGTTTCAGTCACCAAACCTTTAACCACAACCCACTTCTTTCTTCCCTAAATGAATTGTGTCAAGACCACATGAATCTCACTGCTGGAATTTTCTGCCTTCCTCTCCTTGAGGCAGGGAATGGGCATGGAATGAGGAGTCTCCACAAGACACTCCTGGGACAAGCAACTCCCAGGACAAATGAGCACGTTTGGCCAGATGGGTGGTGTGTGTTTGCCACCAAATCTGCCCCTTTTGTGCCCAAAATATCAGCTGGGGGAATCAGTTTTCACCCCAGCCCACAGCTGTAGGGCATCTACAGCTGCATGGCTGTGCCAGAGGGGTTTCCCTAAGGAGATGGCCAAGGAAGACTCTAGCTTTGAGGATTTCCCAAAAGGCCAATTTTTGAAAGCAGGTTCTCGGGCTCAGGGTGCCCAGGATGCCCAGGGTGCCCAGAGTGCCCAGGGTGCCCAGAGAGCAGCAGGAAGGCTGTGGTCAGATGAGCCCCATGATCTGCCCAATCCCCCATCCCTGTGGGGTGGGTGGTGTGGGGCAGGGAGGCGCCTGCCCGGGACAAGCACTGCAATCCCTGGGGAGCAGGGCTGCGATAAATTGGGTATTTCACACCCTTCCCTGCCAAGGAAGGGGATGGAAGTGGGAGGGAGAGGCCAGGAGGTGCAGAAGGGGCTGGGAGAGGAAACCAGCAGCATGAGTCATTGCAGCTGATGGGCAGGATACCCACAGGAAACGCCTTTTCCCCTGGATAAGGTGCGAGGGACGAGCTGGCACCAGCCCCTGGGCACAGGTTGTCCCCAGCTGGGTGCAGGGCACACGTAGGAGCTGTCAGGACTGTCACCCCCAGTGGCCCAGCCCCAATCTAAACCCTGTTCTCTGTCAGTTTGAACCTATTCCCCCTTGTCTTATCACTCCAGGCCCTTGTAAATAGCCTCTCTCCACCTTTGCTGTAAATTCCCTTCAGAAACTGGAAGGGCACAACCAGATCACCCTGAATCCTTCTCTTCTCCAGGCTGAACAATCCCAATTCTCTCAGCCTTTCCTCACAGCAAGCTGCTCCATCCCTCTGACCAACTTGGTGCCTCTTCTGGACTTGCTCCAACAGCCCCGTGTCCCTCCCTCTGTCCTTCCCAGCAGACAGGAAGGACAGTGTCCCCTGAGTTCCCCAAACACCTGCTGTAAAGTGATGGAGCTGGTGTTTCAGAGCACATTGTGGAAATCCTGCCCAGGGGCTGGCTCGAGGCTCATCCCTGAACAAGCCCTGGAGAGCAGCACAAGGCAGTTCCGTGTGGAAGGAGAGCAGATCATGCTGCCCATCCCCTCTGTCTGGGAAGGGTGATGGAACAAAAATGTGGGCACAGCAGAGATCGGGGGAAGAAGCAGCAGCTGGCCCAGGCTGGGACTGGAGCAGGGCTGGTGCCCACACCAATGCCCAGGGATGCCCAGAGGATTCAGGAGGATTGGCACAGGGTCCAGAAGGCTCGTGGGTGCTCTGCCATCCCACCCTGCCCCAGCCCTGGGCCCGGCCATTTCCACACAGGCAGAGCTGCTCCGGCTGCTTTGCTCTCACTGCTTTGCTCTCACTGCTTTTCCCTGTTTCACTTACTTTCCCCCACTAAAGCCCATTTGATATCCTGTCTGCCACAAGAGGAGAACAGTCTGTTCCTTCCCCTCTGGAGCTGTTTTACGTCTTTGAAAGGACCGGCACGGCTGCCCTTGCCAAGGCTCTGTGAGCGCCATCCTGATCTCCAGAGCGCTGTCCATCATCCATCCCATGGACAATGGGATGTGCCACCACAGCAATGTCCCCGTGCCACCACAGCAATGTCCCCTGTCCTCCCTGCCCTGCCACGAGCAGAGGCACCAGGGGCAGCGTGGGCAGGGCCCTGGCACTCACCCCACGGTGCAGCCTCACTGCCACACGCGTGTGTCACCGCAGCAGGGCCTGGCACGGGCGCTGGGAGTGCCACACACAGCGCAGGGAGGGCACAGAGGGCACAGAGAACAGCCCAAAGCCTGGCATTAATGGCACAGAATGGTTCAAACTCCCCACGGCTGCCAGGCTGGGCTGGGAACGTGTGTGTGCTGTGAGCAGCCGAAATCTCCGCTCCCTGCAGGCACAGAGCAGCACCCGGCACCGCGGGGACGTGGGGAGGGACACTGGGCAGTGATGATGACACAAACAACGTGGGGAGGGACACTGGGCACTGATGATGAAACAAACAACGTGGGGAGGGACACTGGGCATTGATGATGAACCAAACAACGTGGGGAGGGACACTGGGCATTGATGATGAACCAAACAACGTGGGGAGGGACACTGGGCAGTGATGATGAAACAAACAACGTGGGGAGGGACACTGGGCACTGATGATGAACCAAACAACGTGGGGAGGGACACTGGGCAGTGATGATGACACAAACAACGTGGGGAGGGACACTGGGCAGTGATGAGGAACCAAAGAGCCAGCCAGGAGCAGCCCTGGACACAACAGCTCTCCTGGAACGGGATGGTGAGAGCTGGCCTCGGTGTTGGAGCTCTGGGTGAGGGCTGGAGCCGGCCACAGCCAGGGATGTCCCTGTGCCACCATAGGGATGTCCCTGTGCCACCATAGGGATGTCTCTGTGCCACCATAGGGATGTCTCTGTGCCACCACAGCAATGTCCCTGTGCCACCACAGGGATGTCCCCATGCCACCACAGGGATGTCCCTGTGCCACCACAGCAATGTCCCCGTGCCACCACAGCAATGTCCCTGTGCCACAGCCAGGGATGTCTCTGTGCCACCACAGGGATGTCCTCGTGCCACCACAGCAATGTCCCTGTGCCACCAGAGGGATGTCCCCGTGCCACCACAGGGATGTCCCCGTGCCACCACAGCAATGTCCCCGTGCCACCACAGGGATGTCTCTGTGCCACCACAGGGATGTCCTCGTGCCACCACAGCAATGTCCCCGTGCCACCACAGGGATGTCTCTGTGCCACCACAGGGATGTCCTCGTGCCACCACAGCAATGTCCCTGTGCCACCACAGCAATGTCCCCGTGCCACCACAGGGATGTCCCTGTGCCACCACAGCGATGTCCCTGTGCCACCACAGGGATGTCCCCGTGCCACCACAGGGATGTCCCCGTGCCCCTGGCTGCAGCCCTGCTCGCTGGCCTCCCTGCCCAGTGCCAGGGGCCAGGGCTGGGGCCAGGCAGGGGAAATGCAGGCACCGTCCTTACAGCTTTTGGTCTTTTTCCACCAAAGGGTTTTGGGGTGGGGGGTGGTTTATATCTCGATTTTTTTGGAAGGGTTTTGGTTTGATTTCCTCCTCCGCCAAGCACTAAGCAATCGCTCTTTCCCCCCTTGGCAGGAGCTGCCTGTCTCGTGGTGTTGACCTTGGCAGGGTTTTCTCTGCGGCTGGAGCAGACTCACACCATAAATTCCCTGTCTTCTAGGAATCCAGCATGGGAAAGAAAAGAAACACAAAAGAGAAACGTGGATTAAAATATTTTGCATCTTAACACATAACGAAGAGGGGTTGGCATCGAGCAGCAGATGACTTCCTGGAGCTGAGAGGTGTTACACAGCACCCCAGGCAGGTCTGGGTGTGGGCAGTGCCAGCACCTCGTGTCTGTCACAGGAGCTGCCCTGTCCTGAGAGAGCCATGGCAGGGTGGCACTGTCCCCAGGCACACACAGAGATGAGCATGCAGGACTCCTGCCTGTCCCACCACATGCCCTGCTGGTGTTTGGGCAGCAGGAGAAGCTGCTCCAGGTGCCTGGGGTGGGGTGGGGGCCCAGAAGAGAGGCTGAAGTTTTGTAGGAGAGGGAGGTGCTGCTGGGGCAGGGTTTGGGGTTAGAGGTAGGGTTAAGGTCAGGACTGTCCCCATTGCCCAGAGCACACCAGCGCTGGCAGTGTCCCCTGGCCAGTTCTCACACAGCTCCCAGGGTGGTCAAAGCCACCTCGGGCAGTGTTCCCAGAGCATCCTGGGCCCAGGGTGGTTGAAACCAAAGAGATTGCTGTAAGTGACTGCTCTCCCAAGCAGGTGAGGCCAGCACAGCCCTAACTGGATCCAGCTGAATCACCTGGGGCAGATAAAACAGCAGTGACTCAGACTGTGAGCAAGCACAGCCAGCTCAGTGCCCGAGGGGATGAATTTGCAGCGCCCTGGAGTGTGGGAACAGCCCCAGTCAGTGCCACTCCACAGCCCCAGGATATGGAGGAGAGAGCTCTCTTTCTGAGCCTGGGATGTGCAGGGTCCTGCTGGGTGTGCAGGAGCCCAGAGGAGTTGGGGACACGGGAGCAGTGAGTGCTGCAGCACAGGACACCCACCAGTGGCACTGCCAAACCCCCTGCACGGAGCCAGAGGGGTTTGGGGCCAGGTCATGATGCCTGAGCAACCTGCAGCAAGGTGTCCCCAAGGGTGACTGTGTCCCCTGCATGGACAGCCAGCAGTCCTGCACCCTGCCAGGGCTTGGTGGCTCAAAAACTCAGCTGTGACCCTTCCCTGTGACCCTGCTCCCCACTGGATATTGGCTGAGTACATCCAGCAGGGAGAGGACAGGGACACCTGAAGGTCATGGCCACAGGCTGTGGGCAGCTTGAGAGCTGCCAGGAGATAAAATCCATGTTTCCACAGAGGGGAGAGAGGCTTTTAGTGCATCAAACCCTGTGCCTGAGAACTCTGCAGAGCTGTGAAGGCAGCACAGGCAGGCCCAAAGTGAGGAGGGGTCCCAGGGGGCTGAGCCATGACGTGGGGAGAGGAGTGGTGCTGTGCTCGGGGAGCAGCTTTACATCTCCTGTGCGCTGGGAATGCCAAAGCACCGTGTCTCTGACACTGGAAAAGGGCCCCATTTCCCAGAACTGTAACCTGCTCTAAGCCCAAGCAGCTGGAAGGAGGCCCTGAGTCCCCCAAGCGTGAGCGATGCTTCTCATCCCTCCTCAAACACTTCCCAGCAGCCATCCCCACTGCCCAGCCTCAGCACAGCTCCTTCCTGCTTCCCAGAGCTTCCCGGGACCGGGGAGACCTGGAAAACTGAACAAAGCCTCCAAATGGGCTGGGAGGAAAGAGGAAATTGATAAGGAATGTGAAGCAAAAGGGTCACACGGAAAAATCTGTGGGTAACAAATCATGGGGTCACAGAATGGTTTCTGTTGGAGGGAACTTAAATCCCATCTCAAACCACCCCTTGCCATGGGCAGAGACACCTCCAAGCCCTGTCCAGCCCGGCCTTGGACACTGCCAGGGGTTATGGGGCAGCCACAGCTAAACACAGAATGCCCTGGGTTGGGAGGGGACCACAAGGGTCAAGCCCAACTCCTGTCCTGCACAGGAGGCTGGGTGGGAATTCCCTTGGGAGCACATCACGAGAGGCTACAGCTGGGAATGGTGTAGGAAGCTCCTTCCCTGGGGCCTGCAGGTGCAAACAGCTACGCTGGGTGTGCAGGTTGTGTCACAAATTCTGCAGCCCCTGTCAGGGGTTACTGTCACCAAGGCTTTCATCCATGTCCCACCAGAACGTGGCTGTGGTGGGAGGAGAGGAAAGGAGAAGGTGGAATAGGGAAAGCAGGCCTAGGAAAAGGGGTGAAGGTGACCAGGTGGCACCAGGAACCCCCAGATGCAGGCAGGGCTGCTGAGGGAACCCCTGAGCCGGGGGCACTGAGGGACAGGAGGACAGGTTTGATCCCAGACCGTGCAGGGAAGGAAAATGGGATAGAAGAGGCTCTGGGCTCTGCAAAGCAGGGATGGGAGGGGGAGGTGGAGGATTAAATGGCACCAAGGAGAGCAGGAATGATATGAACAGTGCCCTTGAGCATCACCCTCACCCTCACCCTGCCCTGCAGAGACCCTCCTGCAGCATCACCTTCCCAGGCAGCACAGCTGGGACTCACAAAGGGATGAATTCCCCGTGGGCTCCCCCAGGATGATCCCCAAGGGGTCTCTCTGTGGCAGAGGAGCAGGGCTGGGAGCACAGGAGGGAGCAGAGAGGTCCTGCAGGAGGGTGGCCAGGACCCCGCTGCCCTCGGCCGATGGTGTCCATGGCCTGGTCTCCAGGCTGCAGCCACAGGTCGAATGCTGGCCTGGGAAGTGCTCCTGAGGGACCCATTCCCATTCCGGCTACCACAGGCACCCGCCCGGATAAATCCTCCCCATAAATTTTTCAAGCTCCATCTTGAAACCAGTCGGGCTATTTGCAGTGCTGGCCTCGTGCCAGGGTTTGTAGTTCACCAGAAATGTCGTGTTTGTTTGTTTTTTCAGTCTGGGCCGGGGCCAAGCTGGATCCACACCAGGGTTTTTTGAAGTTTCCTGTGCACCGCAGCCTTCCCAGCCCCACGGAGAATTGAAGCCCTCAGCTCCTTCCCAGCTCCCAGCAGCTGATGAGACCTGAGCTCTGACAGCACCCAGGGCTGCTCCAGGTGGCTCTCCCCAGGCCCCACCCAGGGGATCACATCCATGGTGACACGGAGGTGCTGAAGGCTCTGAAGGTGATTTTTGACAAGTTTTCGGTTCAGTGCAGGTTTTGGCCCTCGCTGACCCCAGGAGAGGCTGTCCCAGGGCTGCCTTTAGCAAGGGGAGGATGGTTCCTCTCTCTGCAGCACAACCACATTCACGGCCAGCTGATAGCCATCTGCTGCTCTGCCAGCACGCTCCTCCAGCCTAAATAGCTCTGATCCCTCCTGCTGTTTACTCCCAGATGTATTTATAGAGCAGCTCTCTCCCAGCCTTCATTTTCCTAGACTAAACAAGCCCAGCATTTTCATGCTCCTCTCCTAAAGCCAGCTCTCCTTCCACCCACCTGTCCCTCTGCCCACGGAGCCCCCACGGTGCCGGTGGCTGAGCTGTGGCAGTGTCCCCTCCACAGCGTGGGGATGGGCCAGTCCCCACTGTGGCCACCCTGCCAGCAGGGATTGTCCTTCACGGGGCCAAGGTGGTGACTCCTGTGTTCCCACGCTGCTCCTCCGCTCCCGTTTCACCTCCCGTGGGCACCTCTGGGGGGGACTGTGCAGGTCTCTGACTTTGTTCAGCTCCCAGCCCAGCCCTTCCAGGCTGTTCTGATGGTTCTGTGTGCTTGTGATGTGCCAAAGGCAGAGTGGCAGCAGGACCAGGGCAGGGCCTGTCCCCCTGTGCTGGCACCACTGGGGCCCCTCCAGTCCCGTGTCCAGTCCAGGGCCCCCAGGACAAGACAGACCCCGAGGGGCTGGAGCGTGTCCAGGGCAGGGAACATTGCAGATGTCACTCCAGGGGAGAGGGACAGGCATCCTCAAAGCACCACAGGAGAGCCTGCATGTCACAGCTCCTCACAGGGCACCAGAGGGTCTCCCTGCTGCCTGGGGCTCCCCAAAAACCAGTTCATTTCTGAAAACAAAAGGGTTGTGCCCAGCACGAGGTGGTGACAGTGTGAACTTCACAGGAACAGCAGAAATGAGGCCCCGGCCTGGCCTGGGAGGCTGCAGCAGCCTGAGGCACAAACGTGGTTCAAGGGAGTTCACTGTGAGCAGGAGGGATGAGGGATACTGCCCCAACCAGTGACGGGGCTTTCTGGGCTCGGGAAGAGCCAGTTTCCTAAATCTGAGAACAATTACGACCAAGATTGTCTTGGAGGAAGAATTTAAACAGAACAAAATGGGAACTGTGGCTGGGAACCATTCAGAAATACTTTCCAACGAGCCCGAGTGTTGGCTGGAGGCAGCGGAGCCTGGACGATTGCGAGACCCAGCAGCCACCCTGGGCTGGCAGCTCATCCCTGTCCCCCAACAGAGAGCTCAGCAGTGCTGCTCACACCGTGTCCCTGTGCATAATGTACATCAGGGTGTCCCTGTACATCAGGGTGTCCCTGTACATCAGGGTGTCCCTGTACATCACACTGTCCCTGTACATCACAGTGTCCCTGTGTATCAGTGTCCCTGTGTATCACAGTGTCCCTGTACATCACAGTGTCCCTGTACATCACACTGTCCCTGTACATCACAGTGTCCCTGTACATCACACTGTCCCTGTACATCACAGTGTCCCTGTGTATCACGGTGTCCCTGTACATCAGGGTGTCCCTGTACATCAGGGTGTCCCTGTACATCACACTGTCCCTGTACATCAGTGTCCCTGTGCATTATGTACTTCACAGTATCCCTGTGTATCAGTGTCCCCTGTACATCACAGTGTCCCTGTGTATCAGTGTCCCCTGTACATCACAGTGTCCCCTGTACATCACAGTGTCCCTGTACATCACATTATCCCTGTACATCACGGTGTCCCTGTACATCACAGTGTCCCTGTACATCAGTGTCCCTTGTCTCTGTTTTCTGCCAAGAGTGGCTCCGAGCAGCAGCAGCCCGCAGCTTTGCCCCAGAGCCACTGAATTGTCTGCCAGACTCCCGAGCCAGCTCTGAAGGGACAGTGGAGCTCTGCCCAGCCCTCCCTCCGTGCCCTCAGCCTTGGGCAAAGTCCTGCTCCTCATTAGGAGAAGCAGCCACAGCAGGGGATTTGTTTTCTCCTGTGTTTTGCCCTCCTTTTTCTCGGCCCCGGGGCGTGTCCGTGCTCCATTCCAGAGCCCTCCACCTCCTCGGGAGTCCTGGGGCACACCTTGAGCCTGGGACAGCAGGAGAGCAGGGCTGCACAGGGTGTCCCACCTGAGCAGAGCTGCTCAGCTCCCAGGGACACTTGGCAGCCACTTGGTGTCACCTTTGTTTGCAGAAAGCCCAGCCCTCCTGGTGGGATGGACATCACCCAGGCAACGGGAACCGGCTCCTCTCCGAGCTGGACACAAATGCAGCAAAGACAGGTCCTGGGACAGCTGGGAAAAAGAGACATTTTTACCTGTCAGCACCTTGAGCTGGAGGGAAGACAAGGAGAGACAGCAGCCCTGTGCTGGATGGTGAGGATTCAGCTCAGCCAGACCCAGCTGGCACCATGGAGAGGCCACAGCGGGCTCTGGGAAGGATGAAAGCTTTCTGCACTTCATTTCTGCCCCCACTAAGCTGTGTCTGGGTTATTCCCTTCCTGGGAGAAGCAGGGGCAATGCAGTGGGCATCCAGCTCTAGTTCCTGGGGACAGGGGCTGTTCCAGGCAGAGCTTAGACTGGAAACACTCATTTGCTTTGCCAAAAATGTTTATTTTGTTAGGAAAGAGACAGAATGTCTTAACTTCACTAATGCAATATAAGAGTTTTGGTCATAAAATTGAATTAATTTCTCTTGGGAAACCCTGCATCTGCTGCTCTCCGTGGCAGCAGCCACATCCTCACATCCAGCTCTTCCACCCATCGCTGCTGCTGGATTTGGATACAGCCAGGTTCCCCTGGAGGGAGAGGGAGCTGGAGGAGCTCCAGGTGCAGTGGTGATGGCCAAACATTTCCCTCCCAGTGACGGTGCTGTGGCACCAGGATGGGCACAGGGAGCTCCAGGTGCTGCTCCAGGGAAGTCGATGGTGGCTTCCAGCACTGCAACATTTTCCCTTGCTCCTGGGTACAGGAACAGCTCTGGGTGCTTCCTGACCATCCATCAGCACTTCCCAGCACTTCCCAGGAGGCTTCAGGGAAACTCAAACAGCTCAAAGGCTGGTGGGATCCAGGCAGGGGTGCTGGGGTAGCTCTGTGCTCAGCCTGGCTACGGCAAAGGGGCTCCAGAGCATCTGCTCTCTGCCTGTCCATGAGGACAGCAGTGCTGGCACCTGCACCTGCGAGTCTGTCCCCAGGAGCCTGAGCATGAGCTGTGCAGCTGCAGCATTTGGTGCCCATGTGTGCTCCTCTGAGCCTCGTCCTCTGCACACGTGGACCAGGCACAGGGAGAGGGAGAGACACCAGAACAGATGTAAACAGGAGGGGAAGCTGCAAAGATCTCTCACTCAGCTGCTCCCCAGCGAGTGATTTATTTTGGGTACCCAAAAGCAGGTCAGCATTCCGATGACATGAGGTTAATCCCAGCCAAAGGCTCCCTGTGCTGCTGTGTCCCAGCAGATCGATGCTCTTGGGCCAATGTCCAGCCCAGCCCAGGGAGGTCAGCAGGTCTGACCTGAGCCCCTCTGTGCCTGGCTCCTCTTGCTGTGCTCTGCACGCAGGTCCTGGCTGGAAAGCAGAGCTCTGCTGCTCCTGGGGAGTGCCAGGTGTGCAGAGTGATCCTCCTGCTCTTGGCCAGACCCAGAGTCTGAGCCCTCTGAAGTGACAGATCATGCACTGCAGTCAGAAACAGCTCCCCACCACCGTGGCTGTTTGTCCTGATCTCCACAAGCACCTCCCTTTTACTTGCAGCTTTGAAGTTTCCAGACAGGAATATCCACCCATTATTCTTTTCTTCCCCTCCACTTTTCAGGGCCATAAAAATCCAGTGTGTCTAGGATATGTATTCATTGCACTTTTCCATTTCCACCCGCAGCTTTCCAAACCTCTTCACCTCTGGAAGAGCTACAGAAGCAGCAAAAGGAAAACTGAAACCCAGGAACGCACCACAGCGGGGCTGTGCCAAGTGTAAGGACTTTGAGAGGATCAGCAGGACAGAGGAAAAAGCCTCTTCAGAGTTGTTTGGAGAGAAACAGATCCTCTTCCCCACAAGGATCAGCTGTGTGATGCTGATGTGCAGCCAGATCGAGCCCTTGGCCCCGCAGCCTGAGGATGCTGATCCCCTGAGCCTTTCCCTGGGGCAGTGGGAGCTGTGCAATCCCTGTTTTTAGAGGATGTAGGGGTGGCTGCTCACCTCACTCCCGGCCGTGTGTCCAGCAGGACTGCTGTGGGCAGGAGCTGTGGGTGGATGGGTTCCCCCCAGACTGGCACTGGAGTGTGGTGGGGATGAAGGGGGAGGGAGAAGCAGGGAGAGCTCCCCGTGCCTGGAAGTGGACACTGGAAAAGAGAAGCAGACAGAGAACACTGCCCTTCTTCCCTGGATCTGAGCTGGCACTGAGCACCACTCTGCACCCCCTGAAGCCACACTCCTCAAGGCCAAGGGTGTCCCTGGAGGATCCCATTCCCGTGCTGAGCCATCCCCACGGTGCTCCTTCTCTCCTGGGCTGCTGGTGCTGTGCTGCAGACAGGGATAGCTCAGTGCACCGCAGAGCTGGGACACCTGCACAGGACCTGGAGACACATCTGGGTACAGCTGGGGTCAGGGGAGGCTGCGGGAGCAGGGAGAGGGGCCGGCACTCCCTGGAGACACATCTGGGTACAGCTGGGGGTCAGAGGAGGATGCAGGAGCAGGGAGAGGGGCTGGCACTCCCTGGAGACACATCTGGGTACAGCTGGGGTCAGGGGAGGATGTGGGAGCAGGGAGAGGGGCCGGCACTCCCTGGAGACACATCTGGGTACAGCTGGGGGTCAGGGGAGGCTGCGGGAGCAGGGAGAGGGGCCGGCACTCCCTGGAGACACATCTGGGTACAGCTGGGGGTCAGAGGAGGATGCAGGAGCAGGGAGAGGGGCCGGCACTCCCTGGAGACACATCTGGGTACAGCTGGGGTCAGGGGAGGCTGTGGGAGCAGGGAGAGGGGCCGGCACTCCCGTGCTGCGCTCAGGCTGAGCGTGGTGGAGCCACAGGAACCTCATGGCATGTTCTGCACATGGCCCAGCCCCAGGCTCAACACGAGCCATCTGGACTTGCATCAGCACCGAGGGCTCTTCAAAGAGCGTCCCGTTCACAGCAACCAGCCTGCAGGCTGATGTTCTCCAGATGACACTGTTGTCTTTGGAAAGCCTCCTAAACACTTGAGAAACACCTTCAGCCATCCTCCGACGCAGCCGAGCGGGACCGAGATTAGAAAATGCACTTGACAGTGCTCAGTGTGTCCAGTGGGATTAAAAGCAGATCCAGTTCACGTCTCTGCAATTACACACCTCCCTTCCATAGGCAAAGGGCTTTCTCTTTCATCTGACATCAGGGTGTGCACTTCTTATTCCTGCTTAAGCCTCAGCTGAAGGGCTCTTGAAAACATTTCAGTGCAATCTCGAACTGTTCTGGGCAGATGTTGCACAAACTGCTTTCAAAACAGTGGAGGTCCCGACCACAACAGCCCAGAGTTTAATGGTGTTGGATTCTGGGATCCTACTGGGACAGTGGACTGAGGATTTTGTCCTCTGCTGCACCAAATCCATGAAGGCAGTGCTGAAAATGCTGTGCTTGTGTCAATAGAGCAAGAGAAAACACCTCCAGGGAAAATGGGAGCCCTTTGAGTGACCCAAGGCAGCACTGGGGGGTGTTGGGGCTCTAATTGGGCCCAGGAATTAATGAGTATCCCAAAATCAAAGCTGATAGAGATGGCTGGGGATTCCTCATTTAACACCCACAAAGCAGTCTGGTTCTGCCAGCCTGGAGATCACACCTGGGGGGAAACATCGGGAAGGGAAGGAATAAGAAAAGGGGAAAAAACAAGAAAAGAAAAAGAAAAAGAAAAAGAAAAAGAAAAAGAAAAAAGAAAAAGAAAAAGAAAAAGAAAAGAAAAAGAAAAAGAAAAGAAAAAGAAAAAGAAAAAGAAAAAGAAAAAGAAAAAGAAAAACAGAAAAGAAAAAGAAAAAGAAAAAGAAAAAGAAAAAGAAAAAGAAAAAGAAAAAGAAAAAGAAAAAGAAAAAGAAAAAGAAAAAGAAAAAGAAAAAGAAAAAGAAAAAGAAAAAGAAAAAGAAAAAGAAAAAAAGAAAAGAAAGAAAGAAAAAGAAAAAGAAAAAGAAAAAGAAAAAGAAAAAGAAAAAGAAAAAGAAAAAATGAAAAAGACTCCTTGGAGAGAGGAAAATCTCTCAGTGCAGGATTCCCTGTGGGCACACAAGCAATGGCACACGTAGGGGCTGGAAAATCCCCTTGGTGACCATTGATGCAGGCTTGGAAAAGCTGCTGAAAGGAGCTTTTGGAAAAAACTCCTCGTGTTGAGCACAAGCACGTCAGAGCTGGATGTAGGGTGATCCTGCAGCATGGGACACAGAGGCAGCATGGAAAAGATCCTGCTGGAGGCTGTTTTGGGAAACATTTCGGGGGGAGAATAGAGCAGATGGCAGCGTGGGACCGTGCTGACCTTCAGATGGGTACAGAGATCTGGGGGGAACCCACCTCAGCTGCCCCCTCCATGCCTGGACCTGGCTCCAGTGCCCTCCTTGGGAGGAGAGGACAGGGCTGGGGAAGCTTAGGAAATAATGGGTAATGTGTAATTTTAGAAAATCATGTTGTCCTTTCATAAGAGCAGCTAAAAATGTCCCTCTGGCACTGCAGCAGCTCCGACAGAGGAACCATCTGGCAACAGGGAGACAGAGATAGCAAAGCCCTGCAGAGCCACTCTGTGCAAAGGAGAAGGGAACTCTTCAGTCTGGGATTGAGTTTGGTGTGAAAACGGCTTGTTCTGCTCTGCCTGCCAGGGAAAGGGTTTGGAGCAAGTGGCAGAGGTCAAATGTTCCCATGTTTTCATCTGGATCCTCACCAGTACTGCTGGACAAAGCCCAACCTTCCTGCATTTGTGCTCCTAATAATCTAGGAGGTGCTTCCTGGGACTCCCTGGGGCTGGGCTGTGCATCCAAAATATTTCACAAAAAGATACTGCAAATATTTGGGATGCTGAAGGCAGTGGAGTTCACAGGGATCATATCATACTGCAGGGAAAAAAGCCAGAAGAACAGAACCAGAGTCCTAGAAAAGCTTTAGGAGGGACTTAAAACAGACAAATCCTACAGAGAAAGAAATAAAATAAATAGTTGAGGGGAGGTTGAGGCTCAGCCCCCTGGGAGCTGCCTGAGCTGCCCACCCAGACCTGCTGCCCTGGTGGCATCTCTTGGTCTCCCACCCACACACCAGTGCAAGCCAGCAATGCTCCCTGAACCTGCTGGCTCATCCCAGACCAGATTCAGTTCATTCCCATTGGAAATGTACAGGAATGGATGGAAATGCTCCCTGGGATCAGCCCCAGCAGGGAAGTCAAGGCCTCTGCTCAGCCACTGCCACCTCCTCCCCCTGCAGCCACACCGGGACCTTTGGGACTGGGGCTACTTGAACAAGCCAGAGGCCACAGGCTAAGAAAGCGCGCTGGGAAGCCTCTGTGCTCCTGATCCTCCCTTCAGAGGCATCAGAAGCCTCGAGAGAGAAGGGAGCTGCAGGAGGATGTGTTCCCTGGCATGGGCACAGTGCCCTGTGGCAGCAGAGCCCCCGCACAGGTGAACCCCAGCCTGGTAACTCCACATGAGAATTCTCATGGGTGGGAGCCCTTCCAGGCATCCCAGGCTGGCTCTGCTTGGATCAGGATAGGGGACGTGCACATCCACGCACCCATTGCCCCCAGATCACCGTGGCTGTGGAATGAA